>NW_025738495.1:0-4749 GCF_021292245.1 Micropterus dolomieu
TTTTTTTTTATCTGTGTATGGTCCTCCTCCCCAGATGTCTGAGTGCTCTCATCTATGGCCTCAGAGACCAGACCATCAGACCCGTCCTCATGTACAATCTATGCTTTCGACTGAAATGCTCAGTAGCCCCAGCCAAGGCCAACTGTAGAGATTGACTGCAGTTTCATGGTTTTGGGGGACAACACTGTGTATTTGTAAAAACAACACATGCTATTATTGCTTGAAGTGAACTGAAAGTCACTGAGACTGCATTCATCTCTCTGAATCTATAGATTCATATACCTGTGTGGGATTCAATCTGAGTTTATTAAAATTTGAATAGTTCAATACAATTGAAAAACAAGCAGTCATATTGTAAGATAAAACAATCTCAAACTGTCAGGACAAACACATCACTTTCCAGCCTTAGAATTGAACTACACATGTTTATCTACCAGCATTTATTATCTATATTCTTGATAGATTGAGAAATAAATCAGTGGACACAATACTATTAACACCTGTGCCAAATAAATTATTCCAATTATATAACTCTGAAGTAAATCATATGTGAAACTTCATAATTTAGCTGAGGATGTGTCAAAGACAGGTTTCTTCAGCCAGTGTTGTTTCAGTCGTTCAAGATTCTCTCACACAATGCAAGATGCTATGTACAGTGCAGTACAGTCAGAAAGTATGAAGACAGTGATTTTTTGGGTCTAGTTCAACACATTACAATCTGTCTCAACCACTAATTTTTTTTTCATATATTTTCCTTTAACTGTGTTCTTAAAAATGGAGAGAAAAAAATAAGTCAACTAGGTATGATTCATGAGATGTGTACTGGCAAAAGATGTTGTTTCCAACAATAAAATTTGTAAATCCTGCTGAGATATACAGTAAGTCCTTTAATTCTTGATGTATTCTTAATGTGACAGTGGACTGCATTTGTAATTGTCTTAATGTGACTCAGAGCCATGTAAGGATGCTGGAGTGTGTCTGCAGAACAATCTGTTCTCTCTCCTTCTTCAGTATGTTGGCTAGCTGAGCTCCAAACTAGTAATAAAATTGAATCATCTTGGGTGTCAGATGTTTGTGCGTCCAATTCAAGTAAAAATAACAGTAAAACTTTCAAAACATAGCTTGTGCATTTTGGAATATGTTTCCACTTCTTTTTTATATTTAAAATTTTTACCAAAAGAAAAAACTACTAAAACTTTCATATTTATGACATTTGACAATATATGGCTGCCACCACACAGAAAATATGAATGATATACGATATAACCAGAATTAATAGGCAGAAGAGGCTCTTTTACTATCTTTATCCACATCTTGTAAACAACTCTGTGTTAAACGGCGGCTTGGTTGTGAAGGGAACAAGTAAAATACGGACATGGTCTTGGTTAGACAGTGTGGTCACTGGTTGTTCTGTGTCTCCTGTTTTAAAATTACCCTGCTTCTCAGCTGAATAATTACCACAGTAAACATTTTCCTGATGAGTTTATGGTCTCAGTGTCACGGTTTGGTGGCAGAAAAAACAAAAAACCCACAGTCCAAGGAGCAGACAGAAGGGGACCAGAGTACAGGGGGGAGGCCAAACACGCAGGGCAAGGCAGTTCAGGAGGCTGACCGAGGCGGCCAGAGGGGAACAAAAGTTCAGGGGGTCGTCCTGGAGGATAACCCAATGGACCAGGTGGGCAACAGAGTTAGGAAATTGCTCCTCTTCTGTTGCGCATCTAACCTGTGGCCTTCCTCAAGGATCTATCTTAGCGCCTTCTCTTTTCTCCCTATACATGTTACCACTGGGCACCATTCTAAGAAGACATGGGGTATCTTTTCACTGTTATGCAGACGACACTCAAATGTATAAGCTCTAGTTTTTATCAACTGTGTCTGTTGTCAAAAATCAAACCTTTTCTTAATCCTAAAACTCTTGAGATGTCTGTTCATGCTTTTATCACCACACATGTAGATTACTGCAATTCACTTTACTGCGGAATCTCGAAAACTCAAACTGCTCGTCTGTAATTGGTGCAAAATGCCTCCGCAAGATTCCTCTCAAATAGTTGGAAAAGTGACCATATCACCCCAATTCTGAGGTCTCTTCATTGGTTGCCCATTAATTTCAGAATTGATTTTAAAATCCTGTTATTTGTCTACAAATCTCTATGCAACCAAGCACCGTGCTACCTATCTGAACTGCTTCAACCATATACTCCATCGAGAAGTCTGAGATCAGGTGAAAAGAATCTGTTATTAGTCCCTCACTGCAGACTTAAACGCAGAGGGGATCGAGCATTTTCTGTGGTTGGGCTTCGCCTGTGGAATAATCTGCCCACAGAAGTTAGGATAGCCCCTTCTGTGACCTCTTTTAAGTCACTTTTAAAAACGCACTTGTTTTCCTTGGCCTATAAATAAGGGTGTTTATATATATATATATATATATATATATATATATATATATATTTTATTTATTTATTTATTTTTTGTTAATTTTTCTCTCCTTGGAGTATGATGCTGTTTTTTCTATCTAAGTCTGATACTGGCATTTCTGTTTTTTATTGTTATTGTTGACGAGTCTGATACTGCTTTGGCTACTCCTGTTTAAAGCTGTTCTTAACTTTGCTGTACTTTTCTATGCTGTGCTGTTATGCATGGTATTATTGTCTTTTAATTCTGTAAAGCACTTTGGTCAGTCAGTGGCTGCTATAAAACGTGCTATATAAATAAAATGAACTTGAACTTGAACTTCACTTACAAACTGAGTGGCTGATGACAGAGTCCAAAACAAAGTAATCCAAACGAGAAAACCAGAATCCAAAATCCAAAATAAGCAGGGAAACAGGGAGACACGACGAGTAGGCTGGCAAGAAGGCAACACGGCAACACAGCAACACAAGGTAACACACTGTTACACTGGGTGACAATAAACAACTAGACTACCAAACCAAAGCAATATCAAATCAACACAGGACTACGAGCTAGAACACCAGACAAGACATAAACACTAAGGACAAGAAAATGAGAAGAACAGGTAAACAGAAGGACACCAGAAACAATAGGCAAAAACTCAAACTCACAGGGAAAAACTACAACTCATGACACTCAGTTGCTAGTTTCAAGTCTTCTTCAATACAAAATAATGTTCATTTAGTAAATTATGGTCCCATTTATTTTAAAATAGACCACAAAGCAGATTATGTTTCAGGGCGGGATTATCTCTGATTGACAAGTCGTTACCATAGCGACCTGTCAATCAGGCTAGAGCTGACTCGTACCCTCGGCACTGTGTAAATTTAACCAGCACAATTGAAAAAGCTTATGAGGAGTTGGCTGTTCACTTTCTCTGGTGAGTACATTTAGTTTTAAGACTGTTGTTCGCTAGACAAAATGATCAGCCCTGTTAAAATGACAGTTAACGTGAGTTACAGTTGCACCTAGCTAAGCAAGCTAGCTAGCTCCGCACACGGCTGTAAGCTCCGCCGTATCGTCACTTCCAGGCACTTCCTGGTTGCAAAAATTAGACATATCGGCCAAATTGAGCCTTCAAAACGACAGTCCACAAACCAACGGGTGACGTCACGATGACTACGTCAATTTCTTATATACTGTCTATGCTTGAGCCGGCCATGCTTGCCTCGAAAGTGGGTTTTTTAATTGATAAATAATTTAGTTTTTTAAATAGCAGAAACAATGTAAAAAAAATTGCATTGTGCCAGATAGAGGTGAGAGCTAATTTACACCTTTAGGCCACATGTGCAAGCCACAAAGAGGCCGCAAAAACATATGGTGGTTATCACTCCTGATGCTACTTGAAGCCTAAACCTCTCTTCACCCCAGAGCCTCCGCTGGCCAGCTCCTCGTTCTCACTGCTACTCTTTGGCCTGTACCCCAGGGTCACGTAGAATTAGCTGATCTGCTCTCCAGAAACTCTTTTGTGTGGATTTGTTTTACGATTCCGACTGGACAGCTGGGCTGGGGACCATGGACCGGACACGAGGAGCTGGAGTCGGTCTGACCACCGAGTGGAACCTGGGAGCAGGAGTAGGCCAAGGGTCGGGCAGGCGGCTAGCAGCACTTGCAGGCCAGGAAACAGGCTGGGGGCTAGCAGTGCTAGCGGGCCAGGAAACAGGCTGCAGGCTAGCAGCGCTAGCGGGCCAGGAAACAGGCTGGGGGCTGGAGTTCACAAAACTCTTGGCCCACCTTGGCAGTCGACGTCGCAGCCATGGCCTTGCGGCTACCTCCCAGTGAGCCTTAACGAGGGCAGCTTGCCGGGATTTGCGGCTTGACGCGAACTGCCAGATTGTCCATAGTTCGGCCAAAACGTCCAAGAACCTCTCCCTCTCCATTTTTGCGTCTGCTGGGTCCATGTGTGGTCGGGTCATTCTGTCACGGTTTGGTGGTAAAGGCAGGGTTGAGCAAGTTGGAGGACCCAAATGCAGGACGCAAGGCAAAGGAGGTACAGTTCAAGGGGTTTTAATAAACAAACAAAGGCGAGCACACTTACAAACTGAGTGGCTGATGACAGAGTCCAAAACAAAGTAATCCAAACGAGAAAACCAGAATCCAAAATCCAAAATAAGCAGGGAAACAGGGAGACACGACGAGTAGGCTGGCAAGAAGGCAACACGGCAACACAGCAACACAAGGTAACACACTGTTACACTGGGTGACAATAAACAACTAGACTACCAAACCAAAGCAATATCAAATCAACACAGGACTACGAGCTAGAACACCAGACAAGACATAAACACTAAGGACAAG
>NW_025738496.1:0-959 GCF_021292245.1 Micropterus dolomieu
CGATTTATATTCATAGCGGCAAGTGCTATGTAGCTCCTCATAGGGGACACAGGAAGTGACATATAGCACATTCATGCGGCGTCGGAAACGCGTAGGAAATTCACAGCCGCACCGGCAGAACTCCAGAATGTGCAACTCGGCCGGCTCACGCGCGGACGCGCTTACAAGTGCAAGGGCCCGCCCAACGCTGCTTGCAGCTTTAATTGTCTATTGTTACACCTAAAAATTTTATTTCCTGAACATTTTCAATGTGTACTCCGTCTATGTCAACCAGTTTCTGCGAATCAGCTTGATACTTTCCAAAAAACATCACTTTGTTTAAGGATAATTTTTTACTTTCCATCCATTTTTTAAATTTACTTAGTTCTTTGTTTATAACGCTAATCAGTCGCTCCAAAGTATCGTTACTATAGAAAATATTTGTATCATCAGCGTACAATACACATTTAACCAATAGAGAAACATTGAAAATATCATCAATATATAAATTAAATAATTTGGGGCCCAATACTGACCCCTGCGGGACACCACAAGCAATGTCAAGACATCCAGAAGAGAGCTCACCCATTTGGACAAACTGTACTCTGTCGCTCAAATAACTTTTCACCCATTTCCCAGCAACCCCCCGTATTCCATATCGTTCTAATTTCTTAAGTAATATATCATGATTAATGGTATCAAAAGCTTTTTTAAGATCTATAAAAATTCCTATTGCATGTTTTTTGTTTGTTAGAGCCTTCGATATTTCTTCTGTAGCGTCAATTATGGCCATCGAAGTTGATCTGTTGGGTCTGATCCCATATTGTCCTTCATTAATTAGCTTATGCTTATCTGTAAAAATTTCTAACCGTTTGTCAAAAACCTTTTCAAGGATTTTTGAAAACTGGGGAAGGAGAGAAATGGGTCTGTAATTAGTAAAGTGATTCCTATTTCCATTTTTGAACAATGGTATGACCTTA
>NW_025738497.1:0-1013 GCF_021292245.1 Micropterus dolomieu
CGGCCAGCACCGCGACCAACTGTGGGAATGGGACCAGAGATAAAAACAGACTTTCCACACTGCTTTAAAAAGTTAAGAAGACGGTTAAAATCTGATTTTGTCAGCTCAGACTGCTGAAGAGCTGTGTCATTTGTTCCGACATGGACTATCACTCTTGTGATGGAGGACGGGAAGCAGCGAGTGGTAGCGTTAAAGAAACGGAGGTTTCTGGTTATGGAGTCACCAATTATTAGTGTGGTTGGGGAGAAAAGAGGACGAGGAGATGCCGGTTGTGGGGTTCCAGAGCAGGACTGAGCAGAATCTGCTTCAACACTGCGTGTGAACTGAGGATGGAGTGTGTGAGCTGTTGAGTGTTGTGTTGGAGTAGCAGTAACAGACCTGAGAGAAGGGCTACCCGACGGTGCAGGGTAGAGACGGCCTCCGGAGCGTCTGAGCACAGCCTCCTTCAGGATCCTACTTCGGGAAGCGGAGGTTTTTGACCGGGATGACGGCCGCCGATCAGGCCCGGCGGCAGACCGGCGGCCCAGTGCAGGAGATGTAGCCGGTGGAGGTGATGCAACAGTGTCGGCAGGCACTGTGCGCCGAAAGAGATCCGTATCAGGGAGACTCGAAGCCGCAGGTGAATCCGCTGGATGGACCGGAGTGTCGTTAGACAAGGCTGCATAGCGGTTGGAGAGGCCGATGGACGGAGGAGAGGCAGCCCCATCCGAGCCTCTCTTGCAGCCACGGACCACCACTTCAGCCCAGGTTGACTGATGCTTCGGAGTCGAGCAGGATGAAAGCCTGGGAAGACTAGAGGGGTCCCAAAACACGGTGTCCTGGAAAAATGAACAAATAAAACCGTATATGTATGTGTGTATATTAATGGGGGGGGGGGAACTAAAATTAATTAATTAGTTCATTAAAACAAACAAAAAAAAAGACTAAAAAAGTCAGTATCAAATGTGAGATTTAGGAACAGTCTGTAACTGCAAAGGTCAGACCCCTGAGCTTCACTCAGATGTAGATTATAG
>NW_025738498.1:0-1020 GCF_021292245.1 Micropterus dolomieu
TTCAGGAGAGTTTGGGTTCTTCTGTTTGTGATCAGAGGAACAGGCATTTTACGTGGCCATATGCTATGCACAGGTGGAAAGTGGCAACCTTAGCTTGCGAGAGATAGTGGAATTTATCTGCAGTACATATGCTATGCACAGGCGGAAAAACTTGAAGTGTAGACTTGAGTTCAGTGCAAGCGGCGGTGTACCGATGAGAACGTTTCCTTGGACAAACTGACCTCATTTTTTCCAAAGGAGCCAGGTATATTTGTGACATGGCAGACTAAAGGAAACTATCCTGCGACGAGGATGGGATTCGAACCCACGCGTGCAGAGCACAATGGATTAGCAGTCTATCGCCTTAACCACTCGGCCACCTCGTCTGCTGCTGGCCCCTTTTTGCAGTGAAAGTCGAATTCAGGCCACTTACAGTTGGTTTTGTCTAGTATTGGAACGGCGTGGCATGGAGGGGAGGCAGACGGGACGAGTGAGGTGCCTGCTCCCCGCACAGGGGAATTAGCTCAAATGGTAGAGCGCTCGCTTAGCATGTGAGAGGTAGCGGGATCGACGCCCGCATTTTCCAGGAGTCCTTGGGTCTGGTTGTGTTTCTGACCAGCGGACATGATGCGGAGTCCAAGACCACAGTGGGGCTTTTTGCACCAGCTCAACCGAGAACTGCCTGAAGACAACCAGTGGGTGGTTCTTCATAGTTGTGTCTTGTGTCTTTTCCTGGAGAATTTCCCGGTCACCTCCCAGGATTGTTACATATGCCTGCAAAGTATTGAATTCCTTTTCCTTCACTCAAGCTCTGTGGAATACAGAAAACAGGGAAATTATAGAAAGTAGTGTAACCATACTCCTTAGTACACTTGTAATCAATGAAACATTTGATGTTTTATTGAAATGTCATGTGACATAGAATGTAACAAAACAGACTTTTACAGTTAAAGCCAAAGCCAGGTCCCTTTACGGGGTGTCTTAAAGAGGCTTTGAATGGCCGCTGCAATGGCAAGGCTTGGAAGGGAGGGGGAGGGCACA
>NW_025738499.1:0-2112 GCF_021292245.1 Micropterus dolomieu
TCTTTCTCTCTCTCTCATGAACACCGCTTCTCAAACCTGTTGGAATATAACCCCACCCTGTCATTCTGTGGGAAACACTGGACAGTATATAGAAACGTAACTAGTTACTTTTATCACCCAGTAATAAGTAAAGTAATCATATTTTTTAAGGAGTAATAAGTAACTAGTGATATATTACAATTTCTGAGTAAGTTGCCCAACACTGCATGTGACCTAGATAAAGATTCATCTTCCTTGTAGGAAGCCGTCATTGAACAGGGGAGGGGGTCTACGCCACCACTTATCCCCCACTTACAATGCTGTCCTTTCATCACTTCCCAGGAAACTCAACAAACGTAACCTATTGGCCTCAGGTGAGGATACCAACGATGGTCGTTCAGTCTTGGCCACAGGTAGTCCTAACGACTGTAACGACTGTCGTCACAGCAACCAAGAACACTAATGAACCAGCCGTATCGATGACCCGGGCCAACGACCCCACTGAGGTTAAATAGCTGAGTTTCCCTGCCAGTCAGTCAGAACTGAAGAAGTCCTTTGGATGAGGGACGAAACGTCTCCCAGTATCTTCAACCAAGTCCAGTTGCCCTTGATTTTAACCTTCGTTGGATAACTATGACCTGGATGACTGAGAATCTTCATAGACATTGCTTTATGAAGTTAATTTAGAACAATGTTTGGACACTTTGAGTGTGTTAAATAAATTAATTTCATTTTTGAAGTGACAACAGGTTTGTGAGGTGGTACGACCCGTGTCTTTTAATGTGGAAACGCCGACACAGCCGAGCTGAAAGAATAAGGCTGATATTTTCATACAGCTCATAAGAACACTTTAAATCAACACAATATTATAGACCACGCCTGTTCATTTAGGCATTCACACTGTCTGCGATTTTCTGTCTCCCTGCATGTGTCAGATGCAGGTGTGCTACTGTCGCATTTCTGTAGTGTTACAGTTTAATCCTCGTTCATAGAATATGACGCTCTGCTGCCAGTGGACTTGTTCATGTCTGTGATTGGTCATCTGCTGCTAACACCGCCTCTTTTACGTGAACGTGCTCCCGGCTGGATTGGGAAACCCTGGGCTGACTTACCGAGTTGATAACCAGCTTCTTGGTACCGCTTATTCCGATCGCGATTGTTAGGGTTAGTTAAGCCAGATAACGAAAACATGTCCTGGGTATGTTGAACTCGCTTCGCGGTGCAGGCCCCTGGCTACAGATTACGGTTGTTGTCATGATGTTGTCATACAGCCACTTTCCTACTGCTTTT
Organism: Micropterus dolomieu; assembly: GCF_021292245.1. Classification (NCBI taxonomy): domain Eukaryota; kingdom Metazoa; phylum Chordata; class Actinopteri; order Centrarchiformes; family Centrarchidae; genus Micropterus; species Micropterus dolomieu. The sequence continues at coordinate 1,270 of NW_025738499.1, forward strand.
TGAAATGGTCGGTGCCCCACCACCATTTTTACATATAAATATGACACTGGTCAAATCGGTTGTTAAAAAGTGGGATATTGCAAGAATACCTATCCTTGTTAACAAATGTTAACAAATAATTACACAACTCTATACAGACTCACTTTGTATATTTCAATTTGAATTTAAAGAAAAATATTTATGCTTCATGATGTCTGTAATCTTGAGTTGACTTGTTCCCAGTAAATGTTTTGTTCCTCCCCATCACTGCACTCCTACAAATAAATGCTTTTTAAGGAAAAGGTTAACTTGCATATTTAAAGAACAATTAATTGCCTAACACATATACAGATAACACATCAAACAGGATTTTTATGGAATGTTAACTGAACTGGTTTTAGTATAAGAATCCAAAGGATATCAGTCTGTGATTCCTTAACTCACATTTTTATGTAGTATTCAACTAGTCTATATTGCATAATAGAAATCCTGAAATTCAGTTATGGCTTTTGGTTTAGTGTGCCACCCCCAGGATTTTCAGTGGCCCCATCTGGCCACCCCTGGGAAAATTTTCTGAGCTAATCAGTGTTAGCTTCCATGCAACATTAACACTTGAGCTGACCTGTCTTCACCTCAGCTGGTGCAAAAAGCTTTGTTTCTTTGCATCGATTACATTTGGCATTGCTTTCAGTCTGAACAAAGAAGGATTCCAAATCATCTTCAGTAATAGAAAACAAAAATGTAGATAGCAGGACTACTACTTTACATGGAATATTTGCACTCCTAACATCTTTTGGGGCAACACCTTCAATCACAGGAACAATGAGAGAAAGCAGATTAATAAGTTTTATTACCTGAGTTGTG
>NW_025738500.1:0-765 GCF_021292245.1 Micropterus dolomieu
TACAGAGTCACTGCTGAGTACAGAGTCTCTGCTGGTACCAAGTCACTGATGGTCCCAAGTCTGCTGGTACCAAGTCACTGCTGAGTACAGAGTCTCTGTTGGTACCAAGCAACTGCTGAGTACAGAGGCTCTGCTGGTACAGAGTCTGCTGGTACCAAGTTACTGCTGAGTACAGAGTCTCTGCTGGTACCAAGTACAGAGGCTCTGCTGAGTACCGAGTCTCTGCTGGTACCGAGTCTGCTGGTAGCAAGTTACTGCTGAGTACAGAGTCACTGCTGAGTACAGAGTCTCTGCTAGTACCGAGTCTGCTGGTAGCAAGTTACTGCTGAGTACAGAGGCTCTGCTGGTACCGAGTCTGCTGGTAGCAAGTTACTGCTGAGTACAGAGTCTCTGCTGGTACCGAGTACAGAGGCTCTGCTGAGTACAGAGGCTCTGCTGAGTACCGAGTCTCTGCTGGTACCGAGTCTGCTGGTAGCAAGTTACTGCTGAGTACAGAGTCTCTGCTGGTACCGAGTACAGAGTCACTGCTGAGTACAGAGTCTCTGCTAGTACCGAGTCTGCTGGTAGCAAGTTACTGCTGAGTACAGAGCCTCTGCTGAGTACAGAGTCTCTGTTGGTACCAAGCAACTGCTGAGTACAGAGGCTCTGCTGAGTACAGAGTCTCTGCTGGTACCAAGCAACTGCTGAGTACAGAGGCTCTGCTGAGTACAGAGTCTCTGTTGGTACCAAGCAACTGCTGAGTACAGAGGCTCTGCTGAGTACAGA
>NW_025738501.1:0-1849 GCF_021292245.1 Micropterus dolomieu
TCACACACACACACACACACACTTACACTCACACTCACACACACACACTCACTCACACACTCACACACACACACACTCACACTCACACACACTTACACACTCACACACACACACACATACACGCGTACATATCCAACAGTGCACCGTCGGAGTAAACTGCCAAGTGTGGACCTGTGTTTCTAGTCCTTTTGAAGTAAAATAAATATAATACAAAATTTACTTTTACTGTCTTTTCACACACACACACTTACACACACACTCACACACTCACTCACACACACACTCACACACACTTACACTCACACACACACACACACTCACACACACTTACACTCACACACAGCTATTACACTGGTGTGAAACCAGACAAATAAATAAAGAAATAAATAGCCACATGGGGGTGTATCTGCAACAGGATGCTTTATGTTTTGGTTAATAATTTGTGAATCAGCTAATTTAAAATTAATTATTTATATACTAGTTTTCTATTTACAGCTACGATTCAATTTGACCTAAATGGGCATAATATATAATTTGTCCCCCAATTTTTTTATTAAAGGGGCATTATGTAGTTTTCAGCTGCCACTAGCGGTGCGGTTCTATGATTGCAACCAGGTGTGTGCTTGTACGCGTGCTCACTTGAACTCATGAGCGAGCGTAATCCGAAACACAACCACTTTCATGCAGAACTACAACAATAAACGCAGGAACACCTGCATGCAGGCTGTGGCTTTTCATTCAGACATGTTCAGGCTCTGTTACTTTAGCGTTCTCGTCTCAGAGGCAGATCAACACCGGCTCCGTACCTTTCATTCAGCGCAGCCAGCCGCATATTGGCACAATACTCCACAATAGAGTGACAGCGGCTATAGACAGACAGGGAGAACAGACAGAGCTGGAAACTCAGGTAAACTCCCACTGCAACGTTACAGTAATAGTTTTATCAACTGTAGGTTGAAATAATCCATGCTCGTTACATGATAACGTTACATTTATTGCATTTAGCCGACGTGCTACATCGTTAGCTCGCCTGCTACTTTTCAGTAACCATCTTTACAATCTGTGAATCTGTCACCGGAGATTCCGCAATATCAGCACAGCTACATGTATTGGATGATAATGAAACGGCTAGTGAGCTGGAATAGCTATATATTATAATGAGATTGTGTCACACTTTATAACAGTTAGACCGCAGTAAGTAACTTTACTGTAACTAGTGACAGTGGATGGCTCTTGCTCTGTGTTGTTGTGACCGTTTTGCTGCAGTGTTTTATGTTATGTGGGTCACGTTAGTTACAGCGATGGACAGGTGGTGAAATTGTGTACCTGAGAATTGGTAAATACGTAGCGTAGCGTTAGCTGGCTGCTCCTGGCTGCATCACTATAGGCTAACATTAGTAAACAAATTGCTCCACATTTGCTTTTTGCGTTACATCCTTTCTTGCAGGCTAAATCAACAGTGGTACACAGGATGTAAGTAACATGGGTCACATTAGTTGGTGAAGTAATGTGGAAATAACTTTGCACCGGATAACATCAGCAACTGCTCGGCGTTAGCCGGCGAGCTAACGTGACTTTCTCTGTGTTTCTTTAGCTTTTAATGTTCACTTTGTTCTTACTCGACATCATCTGAACCTGTTTGGTCTGATGGCCTTCGGCACATAAAACTTTATTGTTGTTTTGTATCCTTACGTGGAGCCTGTGTTTTGGTGTGAGCCAGTTATTTTATGGTGTTAGTGGACATGTCGTTAGCTGCTGTGTTGTTGCTGTAGTACGAGAGAGGTTTGGGAGCACGCACAGGGCTGAATCCGACCTGGTGACCTCATATTAAAAGCAGAATAGTGGCTGA
>NW_025738502.1:0-757 GCF_021292245.1 Micropterus dolomieu
CACAATAATCACCAGTGGCTCTATTTGAAGTGATCTGGGGTTGATTCTCACAAAATATGGCACCAAAAAATCCAGTTGCTTTTGTCATTTTCAACTGCCCCAACAAGGAGCACTTACTGAATTCAACAGTCAAGTCAATGCTCAAGTTAGGGTAATATTACTGACTGCTAAACGTGTTCAAAAGAGGATTCTTCACCCAGTAACAAATGATCTAGAATCATTGTTCTAATATATTCCTTATAGGGATCCTTAGACTTCAGAGGTCAGCAACACTACCCCAACAAAAAGCACTTACTGAATTCATAACTCAAGTCAGTGCTTGTGTTTGGGTGATGTTGGTGACAAAGTTATGGTGTAACTGGTTATGTTAAAATGATGTGAAACTGACTGTGATATGTCTGTTGAAGAACTCACAACCAAGACAACCCCAAAGAGAAGCACTTGTGAACACAATAATCACCAGTGGCTCTATTTGAAGTGATCTGGGGCTGATTCTCACAAAATATGGCACCAAAAAATCCAGTTGCTTTTGTCATTTTCAACTGCCCCAACAAGGAGCACTTACTGAATTCAACAGTCAAGTCAATGCTCAAGTTAGGGTAATATTACTGAATGCTAAACGTGTTCAAAAGAGGATTCTTCACCCAGTAACAAATGATCTAGAATCATTGTTCTAATATATTCCTTATAGGGATCCTTAGACTTCAGAGGTCAGCAACACTACCCCAACAAAAAGCACTTACTGAATTCATAACTC
>NW_025738503.1:0-3002 GCF_021292245.1 Micropterus dolomieu
TGTCGTTGTCGGAGCAGATGTTGTTGTTGCAGATGTGGTTGCTGCTGTTGTTGTCGGAGCAGAGGTTGTTGTTGCAGATGTGGTTGCTGCTGTTGTTGTCGGAGCAGAGGTTGTTGTTGCAGATGTGGTTGCTGCTGTTGTTGTCGGAGCAGAGGTTGTTGTTGCAGATGTGGTTGCTGCTGTTGTTGTCGGAGCAGATGTTGTTGTTGCAGATGTGGTTGCTGCTGTTGTTGTCGGAGCAGAGGTTGTTGTTGCAGATGTGGTTGCTGCTGTTGTTGTCGGAGCAGAGGTTGTTGTTGCAGATGTGGTTGCTGCTGTTGTTGTCGGAGCAGATGTTTCAGATGTTGCTGCTGTAGTCGGAGCAGATGTTGTTGTTGCTGTAGTAGTTGGAGAAGGTGTGGTTGCAGATGTCGTAGTCGGAGCTGTAGTTTCAGCAGATGTTGCTGCTGCTGTCGTAGTCGGAGCTGTAGTTTCAGCAGATGTTGCTGCTGCTGTCGTAGTCGGAGCTGTAGTTTCAGCAGATGTGGTTGCTGCTGTCGTTGTCGGAGCAGATGTTGTTGTTGCAGATGTGGTTGCTGCTGTTGTTGTCGGAGCAGATGTTGTTGCAGATGTGGTTGCTGCTGTTGTTGTCGGAGCAGATGTTGTTGCAGATGTGGTTGCTGCTGTTGTTGTTGTTGCAGATGTTGTTGCTGCTGTTGTTGTCGGAGCAGATGTTGTTGTTGCAGATGTGGTTGCTGCTGTTGTTGTCGGAGCAGATGTTGTTGTTGCAGATGTGGTTGCTGCTGTTGTTGTCGGAGCAGATGTTGTTGTTGCAGATGTGGTTTCTACTGTTGTAGTTGGAGCAGATGTTGTTGCAGATGTTGCTCCTGCTGTTGTCGGAGCAGATGTTGTTTCAGATGTGGTTTCTACTGCTGTTGTAGTCGGAGCAGATGTTGCAGATGACGGCACAGCTGGTGTTGTTGATGCTGTAGTAGTTGGAGAAGGTGTGGTTGCAGATGTCGTAGTCGGAGCTGTAGTTTCAGCAGATGTTGCTGCTGCTGTCGTAGTCGGAGCTGTAGTTTCAGCAGATGTTGCTGCTGCTGTCGTAGTCGGAGCTGTAGTTTCAGCAGATGTTGCTGCTGCTGTCGTTGTCGGAGCAGGTGTTGTTGTTCCTGCTGTAGTAGTTGGAGCAGATGTAGATGTTGCTGCTGTTGTCGGAGCAGATGTTGTTCCTGCTGTAGTAGTTGGAGCAGATGTTGTAGATGTTGCTGCTGTTGTCAGAGCAGATGTTGTTTCAGATGTGGTTGCTGCTGTTGTCAGAGCAGATGCTGTTTCAGATGTGGTTACTGCTGCTGTTGTTGTCGGAGCAGATGTTGTTTCAGATGTGGCTGCTGTTGCTGTTGTAGTCGGAGCAGATGTTGTTGCAGATGTTGATACTGCTGTTGTTGTAGTCGGAGCAGATGTTGTTGCAGATGATGTTGTCGGAGCAAGTGTTGTTGCAGATGTTGCTGTCGTTGTCGTTGTTGTTGGTGTTGTAACTGCAGATGTCGTTGTCACAGTAGGTGATGTTGTTGCAGATGTTGTTTCTGCTGTTGGTGTAGTCGGAGAAGATGTTGCTGTTGCAGATGATGTTGTCAGAGGAGGTGTTGTTGCTGATGTCGTTAATGTAGTAGTTGTTTGAGCAGGTGTTGTTGTGGCCGCTGTTGTTGCGGAGCAGGAAAAGTTAGAATAATTTGTAACCCAAGAATATTTTTTCTTTAACCAAGAATATATATGTTAAACTTTAAGTACAAAATATTTAAGGTGCTGTGCTACATTAGTATACAGGGTCAATTAGTGTAGGTTACCACCAACAAACCTTTTGCTTTATATTACATTAGCAGTTCACTCAAATGATGACCAAAAAATGCTTACCTTTTGTCTTTAATAAATGATCATGATCTAAGGATTATACTATACTTTTATCTTTCTTTGCATAAGAAATATTGGTGGAGGTACAGGAGAAAATGTAGCTTTAACTTTGTGTCATTCTCTATACCTTTTCTAATATTTTTGGTCTATAATCTTTTAAACATCAGCTTACCTGTTAGAATCAGCAAAATTGATATTATCCATCTGACACCCATCCTTCCTTTGAATCTATAAAATTAAACAATACGGAACATTACTCACAGAAGCAGCATGTCGAATGTTTTTGCACAACATCCACTCGATTCAATCAATTAAAATTAATTTCTTTGTTCTGTGTACTTTTTTCCAATTGCAATTTAAATTGCACAGAGAATTTGTTGGAGTACATGGTATAGTATTTTTATTATTTTTTTTATTTTATTTAAAAAGCTGAATGCATTATTATTATTGTTCTCGCATCTTTAATGAACAAAGTGTTTCAAAGTTTTGCGCATTCTTTCAGAGCCAAAGCCAACACCTGTCTGATTCCAACACCAACAATCTGGTCGATCACTTCAATCATATCTGCTTGTCGTCACTAAATATTACTGCTCCTCTAAAGGTTAGGCCTACGTCTAAAGCTAGTAAGCAACCCTGGATAAATGACAGCATTCGCAGCCTAAAAAGGGAATGCAGGAAAGCAGAGCGCAGATGGAAAAAATCCAGTCTTCAAGTCCATTACCTCAGTCTGAAGGATTTATTAATTAACTACAATAACATGGTTAAGGATGCGAGAACGCACTATTTTTCTGAACTCATTACTACACATAAACACAATCCCAGGTTTCTGTTTAAGACTGTGGATCAGCTGGTAAACCCAACCCCTCCTTGTGCCTCAGCTGGAAGTAATGATGACTGTGAATTGTTTTTATCTTATTTTACCGATAAGGTGGTGTCAATCAGAGCCTCTATTACCCCCGCGGCCTCTTACTCAGAGGTTCCTCACCAGCAACAAGAGAGTTTTAACCAGTTTTATCCCATCGACTTGTCTGAGCTTTTAAAAACAGTATCACAAATGAGAGTGTCCTCCAGCCCACTTGATGTAATACCTACAAAGTTTATACTGAAAGTAA
>NW_025738504.1:0-1964 GCF_021292245.1 Micropterus dolomieu
GTGTGACGAGCCGACAACGCCAAAATTGTGGTGGGAAAAAGCGTATTTAAATAAATCTGAATGAACCTCACCGCTGTGTTCACCACTTGTTACCGTCCGCACTGTGGAAGTTGATGGTCTCCATCTTCTCTATGCTCTCCTCCAGGTCCGTCTCCGTGTACAACATGTCGTCTGCAGAGATGTTACTGCAGAAAACAGGTCAGCTTTACTACAACACACGCTGAAGTACTGCAGGTTATACACGCTGAAGTACTGCAGGTTATACACGCTGAAGTACTGCAGGTTATACTCCACATGGTATACACAGAAGAATATTAAACACAGTACATCATATCCTGTCCTGGTGAGTCCAGGTCCCTGTAGTATGGGAGTCTGATGTGACTCTGGGTCCTGGTCTTACCTGACTTTGACGTAGTCGGACAGCAGCCAGCGGTAGATGGCCTTGGTGGCGTGAGTCATGAAGGTGCGTCCTTTAAAGCTGGTCTTCTGCAGGAACCAGGGCAGAGCTCCACTGTGATCCAGGTGGAAGCTGAGAGGGAGGGCAACAGTTACTGAGGAGTTTCCAGGTCCACATCAGCCCTGACCTTTATGTTGGTCTGATTTCTCAGCATCATGTCAGGCAAAGCAGTTTGATTAGAAAGCACATTTCATACACAGGTCGAGTCTGTACAGAGAAGGGAAAACAACACACTTGGACATTAAAGTCCACCTGCTAGTACAGCTGAGTGTGTGTATATTAAAGTGTTCTCTGGTTGCTGTGCTGATAAATGTTGGGAACTCACTGGCTGATGAGCAGCAGGTCAATTTCAGCCGGGTCGATCAGGTCGATGTACGGCAGAGCGTCCATCCCGTCCAGACCAGGATGGATCCCGCAGTCCATCTGAACCACAACACACACACGTTTTTACACACTGAGGTGACTGAAAGCTGAATACCGTGCAGCTGATGGGATTAAAAACAGACCAGAATCTTTGGTCCCTTGAACTCCAGGATGATGCAGGACCGTCCCACCTCCTGTCCTGCTCCTCTGGACACAAACACACAGAGACAGCATCACTTTCATGTCTAACTGACATCCAGATGTTTCAGGTTTCAGCCTTAAAGACAAAACTCTTCCCCCAAGAACCGTTAACAAACTAAACTCAGCTATCAAACCCAGCAGAACCAATAATAACAGAAGGACCAGCTGATGCATATCTGCCCCCAGAGGAACATCAAGCAGAACTCCATTCAAAAATTAAGCACTTTTAAAACACTTTGTCAGCAAAGGCCAAAACAAGCCAAATACCGGTTATTTAATTTAATTAATCAGTTAAATTATTAACTCAGAATTTCTAGAATCCACCAATAAGCATCTGATTTTAATGAATGTTGTTGAAGTTAACGTCAAGTCTCGCGGTTAGATTTCCACGTTGAAAACCTTCTTAAATAAATAATGTTTGGTACATTTGGTCTGCGCCGAAATGAAGCCTTGCCTCTAATGAATAGTTAAGTTTAAATAGCAAGTTTAAAAAAGCTTTGGCCTTTGTTGATAAAAGGAAGATCTACTAAATTGGTGTTTTTCTGAATGGAGTTTGGTGAGAGAGCAGCAGCCACGGAGGCTAAACCAGGTAAACGTTGTGTTTGAACTCACAGCGGGCGGATGAGCAGTTGGTCACTTTCCTCCGCAGGAACCGTGGCGTCACATTTACGTTTAGACGCCATGTTTACCTGAATAAACTCACAAATCTTCCACAAATACTAAATTAACTCAGAACTTCAGCTATTCCGCGCGTTGCCACAACTTTAACTCACTTCCGGCTCCTGCTGAAATACCTCCGTGTGGTACAACTGCTGGTAACTTTGGTTCCACCTTTGGGAGTGTGTTTTTCTTCTTCTTTTATGGCAGATTGCAGCCATGACTTTTAAAGGTGCATACGCCACCTACTGTACCGGAGTATGTTGCATGAACTATGTTTGTTGAC
>NW_025738505.1:0-883 GCF_021292245.1 Micropterus dolomieu
CCATTTAACAGGTTTGCAAACTGTTTGCAGGTTTGTGTGTCTTGGTAAACTCAAAATCGATCCCTTTAAACACAAAGAAACAGTTACATGTTACCTTAGAGACTCACTGTAACAGATAAGGCAAGGGTCCTGTCAAGCAGCATTGTGGGCTTAGGTCTTGGAGAGCAGAGTGGTGCAACGGGACTGTGCTGGGTGAGCGTGCTGTGCCTTCAGGGGCTTTCACGTGTATTGGCGTTTATTGACGTAGGACAGTTCGGTCTGTTTGCCGATCATAAACTGGATATCAGGGGTGACCAAAGACAAATGTTTGCACTTTTATGCTTTAGGAATACTTCTAGTCAAAGCAGAGACAAGCGTGAAACCGCTACTAGTATGGCTTAGCGCTTTATTGCACTGGATGGCAGCACTGTTCCTTGTCAATGTCGCTATGGACAAGGACCGTTTGGAATCTGATCATTTAGTGCTCTCTTGGAAAAACCACCAGTACAAGCAAATGCACCTTGGGCACATGTGGTAGTGTGGCCGAGTGGTCTAAGGCGCTGGTTTTAGGCTCCAGTCTCTATGGAGGCGTGGGTTCAAATCCCACCCCTGCCAACTTTACCTCCAGGCACAAGGAATTTCTGCTCACAATTATAAAAACTTGTTGACTGAACACTGAAAATTCCAGTTGTGGTCAAACAAGGCTCTTTATTTAGAAGCACTTCTTGTCAAAGCAGAGAAGTCTGAAACTGCTGCCGGTATGAATTGGCGCTCAACCAGTACAAGCAAATGACCCCTTTGGAAAGAGAGGTCCAGGCGCCACGGTGGGTGCGGTGATCGCTCAGAGGAGAGGAAAGAGAGCCAGAGACTTGAGTTGTATAAATTAATCATTCTTAATCATTTT
>NW_025738505.1:903-1818 GCF_021292245.1 Micropterus dolomieu
TATGTTGGTCTGTTGGTTTGCCCTCCAGTTCGTTGCCGCGCATGTCACGTGACTGAAAACTATGAATTGCTTTATTTTATTTTTAATGTTACCATATCTTAATATAGGCCTAGACGTAATTATATGTTGTGTGTGTAGCACGAAGGAACTACAAATTTCGTTTGGTTATGCAGCCTTGTGCTGTTTAACGACTAATAAACAGCCTTGTACCCTGGAAAGAGAGGTAGTGTGGCTGAGTGGTCTAAGGCGCTGGATTTAGGCTCCAGTCTCTATGGAGGCGTGGGTTCAAATCCCACCCCTGCCAACTTTACCTCCAGGCACAAGGAATTTCTGCTCACAATTATAAAAACTTTTTGACTGAACACTGAAAATTCCAGTTGTGGTCAAACAAGGCTCTTTATTTAGAAGCACTTCTTGTCAAAGCAGAGAAGTCTGAAACTGCTGCCGGTATGAATTGGCGCTCAACCAGTACAAGCAAATGACCCCTTTGGAAAGAGGGGTCTGAAACTGCTGCCGGTATGAATTGGCGCTCAACCAGTACAAGCAAATGACCCCTTTGGAAAGAGAGGTCCAGGCGCCACGGTGGGTGCGGTGATCGCTCAGAGGAGAGGAAAGAGAGCCAGAGACTTGAGTTGTATAAATTAATCATTCTTAATCATTTTATTAACGATCCTTACTTATTTTTAATCTTTTAACCTAGATGTGCCTTGTCTTTACTTGTAAGTGCTGAACTGTAGTCATGAATACAGAAATTAGCTCACTGTGGTTAGATCCTTGAGTGGGAGTATTGACCGCAGACGCTGTAACTATGCACGCCTTGTTCAACTGTCATCTACTGTAGATTATGACTGCAGGAGAGGCTGCGGGTGTCCAAAATTTGCTGACGCTGTGACAGTGCATGCTTCGTTCTACTGT
>NW_025738506.1:0-1113 GCF_021292245.1 Micropterus dolomieu
AAAGCTTAAAAAGGTCTTAGTGAGTACATAACTTTGAGAATAATTCCGCAATGACACTTACGAGCCTACCTAACTATTAACATGTTTAAGCTTAAATACAGATTTTTGCTGTTGAAAGTAAATAACAAAACTCATTGTATCACGCATAATCTATACTGATAATCATTTAGCAAATTGCAAATTGCAAATTGATGTTTATGTGTCTCTTTGTTATTTATCAAGAAAATTAGTACTAAAACTTTGCAAAGAGGTACAAACATAAGATTCTAAAATGGGAGACTGTATAGTTTTTACATGGAAGCCAATTTGACTTTTTATATGGATGTATGCGTTTAAAGTAATTCAGATTGTTTGTGAAGAAAATGGTTGCTGCAAACTTACTTACAAACTAAGATAGTTGAATAGACTGCTGAAAGTGTTAAATATTTGTCCAGATACTGTTTGGTCCACACTGTCTTTGGGGTGCATATTGGGTCCAAAATTCATGAATTCAATCAAGGACATACATAAATACATATGTATTATGTAAACGTTGCCTGCTTTTATCCTTTTAGCCATTTGCAGGGGCTAACTCCATGATGTACGATATCCAGGTAGAAATATGGAGGGGTTTGTTTTTTACCCACTGAACAACCAATAATCAGATGACATTTCCACAAAATGGTTTATTCTAAGACCTTTAGGTGTGAACCCACCCTTGAGGATTATTGTAGAAATTTGTAAAGTGATGCATATGAAGAATCACAATTAATCAACACCACAAGGAAGTTTTTACCCTCTGTAAATATAATATTTGCTGCTTTGCATGTATCAAGTTCCAATAGACTGTATATTGCTGAACCAAAGATTTAAAAAAGTTAAATTAAAACACTTAACTACCACCTTCACTGAAATAGCATTCTTACAGAAGATAAAAGACTATTACTTATTATGTTTAAAGTTAAGCATTCATGAATGCAACATTTATTTATTAAAATACTCACCTTTACATCTCACACCACGCCACATAAGAGGGGAAAAGGGTTCACTTCATCTGGCACATTTTCCAAGGCTGGTACTGCTGAGGAGCCCTCCTCAAGTTGACCGTTGTGCTGACAACAGTATTGATTATGA
>NW_025738507.1:0-2827 GCF_021292245.1 Micropterus dolomieu
TGCCCCCCTGCCTGAAATTCAAATCTCTTTTGAATGGTACTAAAGAGAAAATAAATATCAGAGCCAATTTTTCTAAGAAATGCATGCAGCTCGAGCCTGAGCTGTTCTATGTTGTGATAATATCCTCCCCTAAACCTCTGACGGTGGACCTCACTGTCTGACTCTCCTTCTGAGGGTTTATTCCTCCAATCAAAGTAGGCATCCCCATTAGATATGTTAAACCAGGTATGCGGATATGAAATCTCTGTCAAGGCCACTTGCCACCATCCCTCTAAATTAAGATGCTGTGCTAAATCTACATGGTAGCTAGAGCTCGTATTATTTTTAAATACTTGGAGACTGGCGTTGGAAGGTAAAGTCACGTAAAACCCCTCTCCGGAGGCTTGATCCATGTTGTAATGACTACAAATCCAATGTATCTATTTTTTATATATTTTTTAGGTCTCTTGCTTTGACCCAGCTGTTAAACTTCTCAGGCCAGTTTTTCCAGCGCACCAGCATTTCTTTTCTCCCCCTGATACTACGTTCCTCTAAGATTTCTGCCACCTGAAATGCTTTGTCTTTAGAAACCTTAATTTTTTGCAACTCTGCTTCATAGAATGTACCCTGTATAGGTTCTCCGTCATAATCATTCAGTTTATAAACGGGGGGTTGACGAGGAATGCATTCTGTCACTGTAAAAAGTTCATCTGTATAACTCTGTTGATATTTTTTATCAAACACTCCTCTCAGTTTTGATATTCTTACCAAATCCCCCACATTAAATTTCATCTTTAAATCATTTTTGCGCCGATTAGGAAATGTACCGTACAGGTTCTCAAACACTTGAGAGGTATTTTCTGATGTGACCTGCATAGGCGTCATTTTTATACTTTTATGATAGCTATTATTATAGCTTTCAAGCAATTCCTGTAAGACATCCAAGTATCTACGGGTGTTTGTAGCTGTAAAAAACCTCCACATTCGCGTTTTTAGCGTACGGTTAAACCTTTCAACCACTGACGCTTTTAAGTCACTGGCCGTTGCAAAATGATTAATACCTTGTTTTGTCATTAATCTTTCAAAAGTCTTGTTAAAGAATTCTTTACCCACATCCGTTTGTAACTTTTCAGGGCTCCGGCTGTCTTTTAAAATCAAATGCCTTAGAGACCTCCACCCCTGTTTTTTTCTTCAAGGGTCTAGCATATGCCCGTTTGGAAAAAACATCAATTACTGTTAATAAATAATTAAAGCCAAAGTCATTGTGTTCAGCCAAAGCCTGCATATCGCAAAGATCCGCCTGAAACTGATTTAGGGGTCGTGGTACAAAAACTCTATTTCTTACAAAATGTATCCTGGCAGGTTTATGCAAAGTATATGAATCCTGCTCAGATAAAAAATCTTTGACGCATTCTACATTTACTTTTTTTCCCATTTCATCCTGTAACGCTCTATGGAGTCTGTACTCCGCCAAAACTAGCCGGATGTGATGGATTATAATACACTTTTTTCATAATTCGTTTTTCAGACATGTTTCCTACTGCTCTCTTTGAGGGTATTTGAAAACAACAACGGGATACAAGGGTCTTTATGATTTTTTATTATTAATAGTTTTCACAAACATCATCCTCTCAACACAGTCAATGTTAATTTCAATACACTCCCTCCTACAATATGGTAAATATTATTTTGCAATCTTATCACTTCAGTCAAGGTAATTTTTATTTTTATTTTATTTATTTTTTTTACACAATAACTCACAAAATCAACAATATGTAACATATTTTCTACAATAATTACCCATTATGAATTAATTTTTCCCTTCCAAAAATCCGCAGCCTCGCCAATTGTCGGGTCGGAAATAAGGACCGGCCGGGCCAGTAAAAGACCTGGTCCCTACCCTAACCAACGTAATAAACTCAATAAAATTACTCTATTAGATTTCTTCTTTAGTCAAAAGACGGCGTAGTCAAAAACTTCACTGGAGACGGTCAAGAGTCGGTGCAAAAGAGTTTATTCCAATAAAGGACCGATAAACCCGAGCAACATCCCTGCATGGAACCGAGTTGGTGGTCAGCGAACATCGCCTTATATTCACCTTAAGCTCCACCTTGTCCCTCCCTTCAGGTGGGCGTTACATCTTAACTCCTCCTTATCTCCTCCTTATCTCCTCCTTCTAGGTGGGCGTTACTCCTTAACTCCACCTATAGTGTTCGCTGACCACTCCTCCCCTTTGGTGGATTTCTTATCCTTTACTGCCATCTTATGGCCTTTTTCTTGTACTGTTTTACCAAATTAACCCTTTCATTAATGTTACAATTTCCAATTTTTAGCTGTTATTATATGTAATTATTGTTACCATTTATCTCTCTTTATATTTTTTACATTACTGGATTAGAAATCCACCAATATGTTTCAACTTCAGTCCCACCGTATTTTTTAAAAGTTATACAGGCATAGTTTGACACCATTAAAACTTAAACACTTACAATCGTATTTTTTAAAAGAATTAATAAGGAATAACATATTTCATACATGTATAACTTGATTCAATGAACAATTACATGATTTAGCAATGCCAACCATGAGAGTGCTTTGTCTCATACAAGTTTTCTTTCGGCAGCGCAAAGCTTGGTTTCATGCAGTACCTAGCCGTACCAGGCGCCATAAATCACAACATGTCATGATCTCATTCTTGGCTTCAGTTCGCGATGATCTCAGCCCTGGCGTACGTGACTTACTGCACGTGCCTTGCTTCTAATGAGTGGGTTACGGTTGGCTAGGTTTTGCCTGCGCGGCCTGAGCAGCTTCTCTGCTCATGTAGGCTCATTAAAAAGCACACGTTCAT
>NW_025738507.1:2847-4661 GCF_021292245.1 Micropterus dolomieu
GCTCCACCTTGTCCCTCCCTTCAGGTGGGCGTTACATCTTAACTCCTCCTTATCTCCTCCTTATCTCCTCCTTCTAGGTGGGCGTTACTCCTTAACTCCACCTATGGTGTTCGCTGACCACTCCTCCCCTTTGGTGGATTTCTTATCCTCTACTGCCATCTTATGGCCTTTTTCTTGTACTGTTTTACCAAATTAACCCTTTCATTAATGTTACAATTTCCACTTTTTAGCTGTTATTATATGTAATTATTGTTACCATTTGTCTCTCTTTATATTTTTTACATTACTGGATTTAGAAAATCCACCAATATGTTTCAACTTCAGTCCCTCTTACATTACCTCTGCTTCCTAAACATACAAAAATACAGCGTTTACTCAAGTGACAAGACACTGAAAACTCCGACAGGTTACATAGGTAACATGACACGGCCCGCCTGCCGTGGTAAAACTGGCGCTAGAAAGTTAAAATGAAAACACTGATAAAACGTATTTTAACGGTCACACTAATACAAAACTGCTACGTGACATAACCATATTGACATTGCACAATTTGTGTTTAAAGTTTTAACGTAAATGGTTCAATTTCCAAAGAAAACAATACATAAACCCAGCAGCACTTTTCCACACAACCCTTACCCTCAGCGGTGCAAAACGCGACTGAGGGAGACGAGCACTACGGAAGCTTAGGAGGTACAAAAGGGGTAGCGTGCAGCTAAGGATATTTCCACAGGAAAAAAAAATAGCAAAAATAAATATAAATAAAAATAACTCAATGAGATAAAATTCACAAATATTCAATAAAATCATTAAATGATAAATAAAATCCACAGATGCACATTTGGAAATAAGAATTATTAAATTGCATTTTTAACTCCGTTACATCATGATCTCATTCTTGGCTTCAGTTCGCGATGATCTCAGCCCTGGCGTACGTGACTTACTGCACGTGCCTTGCTTCTAATGAGTGGGTTACCGTTGGCTAGGTTTTGCCTGCGCGGCCTGAGCAGCTTCTCTGCTCATGTAGGCTCATTAAAAAGCACACGTTCATGAATACACAGAGTATAGGAATAATGTATGATAAACACACAGAGTATAAGAATAAAATATGAGTTTAAACTCACTCCTTAAACACTCAGTAGGTACACACTCAGTAGTTAAACACTCAGTAGTTATAACATATTGCAAACCATTGATAAGGTGTATAAATATAGAAAAAAAACCTAACAATCAATCTAGGAATTAGTCATTATTCAACAGGAATTAGGCATTATTCAACATCAATCAATCTAGGATTTAGGCCTTATTCAGGATTTAGGCCTTATTCAGGATTTAGGCCTTATTCAACACAGTCCTGAAGCTGAACGTATCTCCTTGAACACACCATTGCATCCCCAGAGCTCTTTCCACAGGGAGTTGGTCCCTGTCCAAATCCATGTTCTCCAAACCCACTGCTCTGATTTCGCTAGGAATAAGTGCAAACACATTTGAGTTATTTGTGACCCACTTTTGGAGATGAAAGCCGCCTTTTTTACAGAGAGATGTTAATCCATGTATGAGCTTCACTGCATCTTCCTCTGTCACAGTGGACTTAAGACAGTCATCCACGTAGAAATTTGTCTTAACTGTACGAAGGACATCGGGTGAATATTGCAGTGCATTATCCTCAGCAGTTCTCCTCAGTGCATAGTTTGAGCAGCTTGGAGAGGATACAGCTCCAAACAAATGCACGCACATCCTGTATTCCTCTGGCTCCGCTGTAGCGTCTCCATTGGGCCACCATAGAAAGCGCAAGAAGTTAACGTGCTTATATGGAA
>NW_025738508.1:0-2473 GCF_021292245.1 Micropterus dolomieu
TCCCAAGTGGGATGGATGCCGTCTCTCCGGATCAGACCAGGTCTTCCCCAGAAAGTCTGCCAATGATCAACAAAGCCCACATCGTTTGCTGGACACCACCTCGACAACCAGCGGCGGAATGACGACATGCGGCTATACATGTCATCACTGGTCAGATTTGGCAGGGGTCCAGAGAAAACTACGGTGTCCGACATTGTTTTTGCATATGTACACACCGACTCAACATTAATCTTAGTGACCTCCGATTGGCGTAACCGGGAGTCATTACCGCCGACGTGAATAACAATCACGTCATGTTTAGCCGGTAACATTTCATTTCTGGTTTTCTAGTTGATTTGTTGTGTGGTGATGTAGCCAGAGATGTGTTTGATGGTTGAGATAACATAATGCTGTTTAATTGATTGTCAATTAACTTTGGTTTGTCTTGTAGGAGGGGCTTCTGGTATAAAGGAAGGAGGCAGAGGCCCCCTGGAGAGAGAACAGCTTTGGCCTGGAAGTGCACATGTGCTGAAGCCCAATAGTCAGGGCTGATATAGGTTTTGTTTTGTGTAATCTCAGTTTGTAATGATGATTTGAATAGTATATACTTAGTTTTCTCGTTGTTTGTTTTTGTTAATTTTTGATATATTTTTACAATACCTCACTTGCACAACTGCACTTTCCACGCATCTGGTTTAAAAATAAATTGAAGCACCAGGTGAAGAACTCATGTCCATGTCTCCTCCTTCCACCATGGGGCTAAACCTTACACAGTCAGTTTTGTTTTTCATGTTCTAACCCAGAAAGCTGGATCGCTGTGTGAAAGCACAGACGGTTGCTGGATTATACTGCAATATTTTGTTCAGTATGAATGAACAAATGTGGCGTATTGGCACACATTCTTTCCGTTTATTGTGGGATCTCTGTGTGAAAGCGGCTATAGTTTCGTCACATGAACACAAATGGACTTAAACACATGCAAATGTTGCCCTGTCAGCTGCATGTGTAAATAAGCATCTGCCACCTGTGACACATGTTTAGCTATCTATATGTAATCCCTTGTTGACACCATTAGAGCTGATCAAAACAAGGCTACGGTGTACCTTACTATCACATCGGGCTACTCTATTAAAAGTGTGTTAAATGTAAATGCTCCGTACTTGTATAGCGCCTTTCTAGTCTTTTCGACCACTCAAAGCGCTTTTACACTACATCTGCATTCACCAGTCACACACATTCATACACTGAGCCTAAGTGCTCAAACGGAAACTAACATTCACACTCACTCATACACTGGCGGAATAGCCGCCAGGGGCAAATCGGGGTTCAGTATCTTGCCCAAGGACACTTTGACATGCAACCAGGGGGAGCCAGGGATTGAACCGCTGACCTTCCGATTAACGGCCAACCCGCTCTTCCTCCTGAGCCACAGCCGCCCCAATAATTAAACAGCGTCCTGGGTTCTTAGCTGTTGATGGCGAGCTGGCTAAATATTCCCTATTTACTAATATTTGTTACAGTGACTTCAGGCAGGATAAGTAGGTATAGACAACAGATAAACAATGTGTGTAAGAACAATAATAGCGTGGTGCCTCCACAGCTCACCTTAAGAACTGTACTGAAGTTCTCCAGAATAATGGTAAGTATTTATTCTCAAGTCAAATATGAACAACAACAATATATAGTATGAAAAAAAGAAAAAACATTTATTTTTACTCTCCTGGTACGCTCAAAACCAAGGGTTTCCTTTTAAAATACCAAAGTTTTGTATCAAACTCAAACAACTAAAGTTCAAAGTTTAAACCTTACAATGAACCCTTAATAAATTGACACATAGCCAAAGGATACTTTATCAAACCACTCTGGTACTCTTCAAAATAACACTTCCCTGTTTTATTTCTCTTAAGATGGAATAAAAAAAATTAAACCATGTGTTTGAACTGACTGAAAATAAATGTAACCTGTACAGGTATCAATACCAAAAGGTACCACTTCAGTATAATAAAGTCCCTAATACAGAAATCTGTACTATCACAGTTCCAACTTGATGAAATGTTAAAATTATTAGCAAGTGCTTGGATTTGTAAAAGAAATCCTTTAACTCCCTGGTAGTACAGTTCAATGTTCAGAAAAGTCTCCCCCTACTCATGCTGCTCCGTCACTCCGACGCTCTGACGCTCTGACAGTTCTAAAGAATCCACAGGCTGGTAGACGATGCAGCAGAATGGCGAAGTGCAGTAGATAGATGTCCGTGATGTGATGCAACTCCCGTGGGCCAACAGTCCAACAGTTTGCACTTTTACACTTTTGTCTGTTTTTGTTCAATGAAAGTGATAAGTGTAGCTCGGTCAGTCCCCCGCTCCTGGTTGCTATAACAAACGACTGAGCCCCCGACGACACATACAGTGAGGAAAATAAGTATTTGAACACCCTGCTATTTTGCAAGTTCTCCCACTTAGAAATCATGGAGGGGTCTGAAATTGTCATCGTAGGT
>NW_025738509.1:0-950 GCF_021292245.1 Micropterus dolomieu
ATAAATCGTTAGGACCTGTTAGGACTTGGTAGATGAATCGTTAGGAACTGTTAGGACTTGGTAGATGAATCGTTAGGAACTGTTAGGACTTGGTGGGTAAATTTCTTGAAACTGTTAGGACTTGGTGGATGAATCGTTAGGAACTGTTAGGACTTGGTAGATGAATCGTTAGGAACTTTTAGGACTTGGCACTCATAGGCTCTTCTCAAATTGATCTGAAAGATTCACAGTTACATAAAAACACTCAAATACTAAGAGCTGATAACAGCCTAGCATCTTTCTTCTGTGTTTTTATGCTCACATGTAGAAATGTCTGTGAAACACAATTACTGTGAGAGTAATTGCTGGAGGTGTGTAAACATATACTCGTTGTCGGCAGGATTCGAACCTGCGCTGGGAAACCCCAATGGATTTCAAGTCCATCGCCTTAACCACTCGGCCACGTCAACACGTATTTCTTCGTTGTGTGTCTTTGTTTGAAAGATAATTAGGAACTGTTAGGACTTGGTGGGTAAATCGTTAGGAACTGTTAGGACTTGGTGGATAAATCATTAGGAACTGTTAGGACTTGGTAGATCAATCGTTAGGAACTGTTAGGACTTGGTGGGTAAATTGCTTGAAACTGTTAGGACTTGGTTGATAAATCGTTAGGACCTGTTAGGACTTGGTAGATGAATCGTTAGGAACTGTTAGGACTTGGTGGATAAATCGTTAGGAACTGTTAGGACTTGGTGGGTAAATTGCTTGAAACTGTTAAGACTTGGTAGATGAATCGTTAGGAACTGTTAGGACTTGGTAGATGAATCGTGAGGAACTGTTAGGACTTGGTGGATAAATCCTTAGGAACTGTTAGGACTTGGTAGATGAATCGTTAGGAACTGTTAGGAATTGGTGGATAAATCGTTAGGAACTTTTAGGGCTTGGTAGATGAATCGTTAGGAACTTTTAGG
>NW_025738510.1:0-449 GCF_021292245.1 Micropterus dolomieu
ACTGTTGTGATACGAATACTGGAATTATTACTGCTGTGATACTAATACTGCGATTATTACTGCTGTGATACTAATACTGCGATTATTACTGCTGTGATACGAATACTGGAATTATTACTGCTGTGATACGAATACTGGAATTATTACTGCTGTGATACTAATACTGCGATTATTACTGCTGTGATGCTAATACTGCGATTATTACTGTTGTGATACTAATACTGCGATTATTACTGTTGTGATACTAATACTGCGATATTACTGCTGTGATACGAATACTGGAATTATTACTGCTGTGATACGAATACTGGAATTATTACTGCTGTGATACTAATACTGCGATTATTACTGCTGTGATACTAATACTGCGATTATTACTGCTGTGATACGAATACTGGAATTATTACTGCTGTGATACGAATACTGGAATTATTACTGCTGTGATACTA
>NW_025738511.1:0-1385 GCF_021292245.1 Micropterus dolomieu
CTGCCTTTCTAAACTTAATGTCTAAAGAAAAGAAATCTACTTGCACGTATTATAATCAAATATTTTCCACAATCGAACCTCAATGGTTGAACGGTTGTACTGTTCTAAGCATTTGGTAACAGGAAACAATTGTCACATTATTGGTCAGGATATTTATACATTTAACGGCATTTCCGACGAGGGCATGTAATACTTATTTCGCCCACTTGGGGGAGCTCAGGTTACATGAGGAAAGCTTGGATTACATTAGATGAAGGAGTGTCTTGCTGAAAATAAAAACACTGCACAAGTAACTTCTTTTCAGCACTAATATCAACAACAGATAGCAACAACAGTTAACATAACTACTCAAATAGAGGCAAACGTAAATCAGGTAACTAAAGATTTAATTAAATGCTTTGAGTCTTTGGAGATTGCAGTCCAGTTCAGTGTCTGGACCATGTCACACCTAGGTGAGACAAGGAGTATCCCTTTGATGTGGTAATAAAACAAAGAATAAGATCAGTTGCCACGGAAACGTGTGTGGGGGGCCAGTTTTGATAGGCTGTTCAGGGAGATGCCAATGGCTGGCTCGTGTCCCTTTGTCAGTTTAACAGTCAGGCCCCGCGTTATCAGCTTCGGAATCAAAAAGGTGCCAGTTTTATGGTCGGGATAGCACTTAGAGAAAGCAACTTTGACCCCTCCCCTTCTTCTCTGGGGAGGAGAAAGGAATTTAGGGTAGCTCCAAATTTATTCAATGTAAAATGCACAAATCCACACCGTTGTTCACTACATCCGAAATAGCTGCCTGGAGGCGATGCCAAGATGGCTACCGAGTGGCATGACTTTGCTTAAACCAACACTGATTAAGAAAAAGTATCCATTATATGTAACATGTTAAGCTATGAGTTGAGGAAAAGTCAGCTAGCTGCTAAGCTAATTTATGCTGTGTAAAATGCCATAGGCTTATGTTATAAATCCATCCATCCATCCATCCATCCATCATCAACCACTTATCCTGCATACAGTGTCACGGGATATTATAAATCCATCCATCCATCATCAACCACTTATCCTGCGTACAGGGTCACGGGATGTTATAAATCCATCCATCCATCCATCCATCATCAACCACTTATCCTGCACTGTTAGAAATTTCTTGTAATTTTACAGGAAATTCCTGGCTAATAGTTGCCGTAAATTTACTGTAAACAGTATACAGGACTGTTATTGTAAAATAACTACAACAAGGTACTGTACTTCCTATAATTTCACAGGATATAATACTGTAAATATTACAGCAAAATTTTATATTTACGGCAACTCAGTAGCCAGGAATTTCCTGTAATTTTAGGGATTTTCTGTAATTTCACAGGACAGAATATTGTAAATATTACAATTAAATG
>NW_025738512.1:0-812 GCF_021292245.1 Micropterus dolomieu
GGAGGGTCAAAAGTAACACACAGGAGGGTTTGAAGTAACACACTCCTGCATCACACAGGAGGGTCAAAAGTAACACAGTCCTGTAACACAAAAGAGGGTCGAAAGTAACCCACAGGATGGTCAAAAGTAACACGCAGGAGTGCTGAAAGTACGGAGGGTTAAAATTTACACACAGGAGGGTTGAAAGTAAGGAGGGTTAAAACTTACACACAGGAGGGTGGAAGTAACACACAGGACGTTCGAAAATAACATGCAGGAGGGTCTAAAGTAACACACAGGAGGGTCAAAAGTAATACACAGGACAGTCAAAAAATAAAATGAAGGAGTATCTAAAGTAACACACAGGAGGGTCAAAAGTAAAACACTGGAGGATTGAAGGAGGATAAAACAAAGGAGGGTTAAAAGTAACACACAGGAGGGTCAAAAATAACACACAGGAGGGTTGAAAGTAAAGAGGGTTAAAATCTACACACAGGAGGGTCAAAAGTAACACACAGGAGGGTCAAAAGTAAAACACTGGAGGATTGAAAAATGATAAAAACAAAGGAGGGTTAAAATTAACACACAGGAGAGTCAAAAATTACACACAGGAGGGTTGAAAGTAACACACGGGAGTGTTGAAAGTTAGAAGGATTAAAACTTACACACAGGAGGGTCAATAGTAACACGCAGGAGTGTTGAAAATAAGGAGGGTTAAAATTTACACACTGGAGGGTTGAAAGCAACACACAGGGGTCGAAAGTAACATGCAGAAGGTTCAAAAGTAACACACAGGAGGGTTTAAAGTAACACACTCCTGTAACACACAGGAG
>NW_025738513.1:0-3463 GCF_021292245.1 Micropterus dolomieu
CCAACCACATTGTCCAGTCGCTTCTGGACCTCTGGAGGCATGGTTTTCTTTATCATCACTTTAAACAGGCTTTTCGTGGTGTCATTGGTGTTCCAAGCACTTCCAGTTTCATCTCTCCACTTCTTCTGAAAGTTTATCAGGAACTTAGTTGGACATTCATCGTCCTTCAGCCTTTCACCATCCAATTTGGATGGATCCATTTTCTCCGGATACAGTCTTCTCAGCTCAGCCCACACTCTAGTCCGATGTCCACTAAAGCCTATGCCATCTGCCATGTTTCCTTTCACTACCAAAGGTAGTTTTGCTGCGATCATGATGTCTTCCGTGGCATGTTTCCCCACGACATGCATCAATAGGGCTTTGATGTCTCCTAAAGCCAGTGTCACTCCTGCTGTACTCTCTTCCAGTGCTGTGATCCACTTATTGGCACCTTCAGTTAGATCTGGCAGTCTGCTGGCTAGTCCCACCATGTCAGCGAATCCCCAGGCTACATATGCCGTTTGTCCTTGAGCCTTTGTTATCAGTGGGCACATGAGTCCACGATGATGCTCTTCTTCCTCCTCATATTCCTCTTCCTCCTCTTCTTCTTCTTCTAGCAGAGGAATATGTGTGGCACGTGATCGCTTCTTCTTGGGAACTGTGGGTACAATTCTTCTTCCATTCCTCAGCACTTTTACATAATCATTAGTGCCATTAATCTGTTGCAGTTGTCGATTGGTCATTTCATGCACTCTGGTTTCCACGTTCTCCAACACTTTTTGTGCTTCTGCATGTGTCGGACTCTCGGCTGTCATGATGCCACTCAGCTCCATTCTCACAGTGTGTGGAGTGCTTGTTAGTACTCTGTCTGAATCTTTGCGGATTTTGTCCCACTGTGCTAGCAGCCTCTTTTCTTCTGCTTCCAGCCTGCGCAGCTCCTCCTCCTCTCTCCGGATGGTTTCATCCAGTGTTTTCATTTCCTTCATGCGTTCTTCTCGTGTCTTGGGGCTGGCCTGTTCCCATTCTTGTTGTCTTTTCAGCCTTTCCTGTTGTTGTTGTTTTGTTGTGATTGGCAAATCAGACAGCTTGAGTGGGGTGTATTCTTCTCCTCCAGCTGTATCTCTGCTGGTGTGTCTTCTGCTGCTGTCATCTGGTTCCCATCTCTCTTTCTTTGGTGATGTCTGAGCACTTACTTCCTTTAGCCAGTAATCCACTCTGTTCATTACTTCAGGCTTGAATTCTCTTCTCACCTCTTGGTAGTAGTTTTCTCTGTCTCTTCTTCCTTGTGAATCTCCGTTCATGCTCGGAGAAACTTGAGGTTTTGTTCCTCGGGATGCTTTGCCCAATAGATGAAGCGTTGCAGGGTTAGGCGTGCGCTCTCTTTGGCACCAGTCCATCTCTCCTCCCTCTTCATTCTCCATCTCTTCTGCTGTCATTCTCTCTTGTTGATCTTCTTCAGCATTAGCAGTCCATCCTCTGTCTTTTTCTTTGTTGTGAGTCTGCTTGGTCAGGGTCATTGTAAACTTTCCCTGCAGTTCTCCCTCTACTTCTTGTCTCTCCTCTCCCTCAAGTGTCTCTAGTACTGGATAAATACCTGTCCTAGGTGTGCGATTATCTGGGGCATAAGGCGGTGGTGGTTTGGTAGACCACTCAGGTGCAGTGGCCTTCTGCTGTCCCTGGTTTGTTTTCACTTCCTGTTCTATCATTACTTTCTTAATCGCTGGTGGAGGTTTAGGGGGTTGATCTTTATGCATGTGTCGATACCCTTCGAATTTAAACCAACCTAACACCTCTCTTTCCCTTGCACGCTTTCCTTCTCTTTTCTCACTGGTGTCTCTGGACTTATGGTGTTTTATATTTGTTGCCACTTCATCACAGTATGCTTCCATGAAGGTGCCTTGTAAAGGCCATTTTAGTTTTCCTTTTGTTCTCCCATGCCACTTTTTCATGCACTTTTCAATAAATTCTTTTTGATCTGGGTGATTGTTTATCACCACTCCCATTGGAGTTGCGTTCCCTTGTTCCTTCACCATTCCTGCCCCCATATAGCCCTGTCTTACACTATGTGCTGTTCTACGTATCTCTGGTTCCTCGTCTGTGTCTTTAGTTTTTATTGTTACCAGTATCTTATCTACTGTAACTCCTGGCTTATATTTCCTTTCCCTTGTGGGATTGTATTCTAATCTATCCGTTCCGTCTCCTGCTGGTGTTTTTGTGATACACCCAAATTTGCCTGTTTCCCAGTTAACTCTCCTAGGGACTATTGTGAAGCTCAGTCGTGGATTTGAGGTCACTCTATTGCGCCCTGGTATACCATACCCTGCGGGCAGTCCTAATGCTGGACCTAAAGGTATGGCTACAGTAGCACTAGGGTTATTGCACAACCGCTCCAACACTATTGCAAGTGTCTTTGGTGTCCACCACCTACGTATCACCTCTTTCCACGGCACGTCAGGAAACTCGTCCTGCACTTGTGCCAAATTAATGAATTTTGTCAACTGCCACAATTTCTGATTTATCTCTTGTTCAGTTTGCCATTGCTCTACACCATCCTCATCCTTACAGGTTCGTTCCAACCAAAAATGTGTTCTTATTCCTTGTGTTCCTATATCTCCTTCCTGTGTGTAGTGTTCTGGCAAAAATAGCTCGTCTTCACTGCTATTTCCCTCTTCCATACACTTTATCTCTCCTCCACAGATATTTTAGCTATCAGTATTCTTTTTCTTCACAAATATTTAATCAGTATTGCTGTTTCAGAAGCCTTTAATAATATTTACAAAGTTTTAATTGTTAAACAACTTTTTCACACTAGTTAATCAAATTAATATATAGACATTATTTATTTTACACGCCTTTCACTACTCTTAGACACTCAATTTTAATTTTACATTGCTTAAATATTTTCAAGTATATATTTTACCCTCTTCACTCTACCTATTCTATTTCAGCAGTATTTACATGCACGTGCGCCTTCTGACTCCTATCTCCTGCCGGCTTCTGACTTTTATGTACATTACCTAGGCTTTCAGCTGAATAGTCTGATCCACTTCCTCAACACAGACTTAATTTACACTGCCTAGGTTTTATTTCCAAATTAATTAGCCTGATTCACTTCCTCAACACAGACTTAATTTACACTGCCTAGGTTTATTTCCAAATTGGTGGACCTGATTCACTTCCTCAACACAGGCCCAATTTACACATAAATATAGCCTCTCAATCCACTTCCTCAACATGAGGGCTTAGACAGAAATGATTCACTTCCTCAACACAAAATCTGTCTTTACAAATCGCTACTCAATTCACTTCCTCAACATGAGCGCGTAACACTTCTTTAAGCACGCTTTATTCTCCTATCCTGCCGCAGTCCTATTTAGGCTCCTAGCGGTAACGTGCTATAGTACATCCGCCCGTTCAGTCCGAACCTACCATCGAAGAGCCCCAACACTCAGTTGAAATCCTGCGATATAAGCTCGCGGTAGCC
>NW_025738514.1:0-1039 GCF_021292245.1 Micropterus dolomieu
TAATGTACACTCAGCACCCCATCTTGACAGAAAAAAACAGAAATGTAGAAATTTTTGCAAATTTATTAAAAAAGAAAAACTGAAATATCACATGGTCATAAGTATTCAGACCCTTTGCCGTGACACTCATATTTAACTCAGGTGCTGTCTATTTCTTCTGATCATCCTTGAGATGGTTCTACACCTTCATTTGAGTCCAGCTGTGTTTGATTATACTGATTGGACTTGATTAGGAAAGCCACACACCTGTCTATATAAGACCTTACAGCTCACAGTGCATGTCAGAGCAAATGAGAATCATGAGGTCAAAGGAACTGCCTGAAGAGCTCAGAGACAGAATTGTGGCAAGGCACAGATCTGGCCAAGGTTACAAAAAAATTTCTGCTGCACTTAAGGTTCCTAAGAGCACAGTGGCTTCCATAATCCTCAAATGGAAGACGTTTGGGACGACCAGAACCCTTTCTAGAGCTGGCCGTCCGGCCAAACTGAGCTATCGGGGGAGAAGAGCCTTGGTGAGAGAGGTAAAGAAGAACCCAAAGGTAAATGTGGCTGAGCTCCAGAGATGCAGTCGGGAGATGGGAGAAAGTTGTAGTAAGTCAACCATCACTGCAGCAATCCACCAGTCGGGGCTTTATGGCAGAGTGGCCCGACGGAAGCCTCTCCTCAGTGCAAGACACATGAAAGCCCGCATGGAGTTTGCTAAAAAACACCTGAAGGACTCCAAGATGGTGATAAATAAGATCCTCTGGTCTGATGAGACCAAGATAGAACTTTTTGGCCTTAATTCTAAGCGGTATGTGTGGAGAAAACCAGGCACTGCTCATCACCTGTCCAATACAGTCTCAACAGTGAAGCATGGTGGTGGCAGCATCATGCTGTGGGGGTGTTTTTCAGCTGCAGGGACAGGACGCCGTGGCTGTTCTTGAATGGCCCAGCCAGAGCCCTGACTTAAACCCAATTGAGCATCTCTGGAGAGACCTGAAAATGGCTGTCCACCAACGTTTACCATCCAACCTGACAGAACTGGAGAGGATCTGCA
>NW_025738515.1:0-828 GCF_021292245.1 Micropterus dolomieu
AAACATATAAGTCCAATAAATAACAATTATCAAGTGTGAGTAAAATGTAGCAGTACGCATGAGGTGTCTGCTGAAAAAACATATAAGTCCAATAAATAATAGAAAAAATCATCAGATTATCTTAGGAACGTTTGATGGTAGATTAAAACCTGTGACTCCATCCAGTTTCATTCAAATCTGTTTCCTTAATGACCTGATGAGATGACAACAAGAGAAATACAGGGAAAAAATCAAACGTCATCCTAAAATAGACAACTTTTTACATGGGGTATGGTGAGAACATACATCAATCAATAACAATTATCAAGTGTGAGTAAAATGTAGCAGTACGCATGAGGTGTCTGCTGAAAAAACATATAAGTCCAATAAATAATAAAAGAAAATCATCAGATTATCTTAGGAACGTTTGATGGTAGTTTAAAACCTGTGACTCCATCCAGTTTCATTCAAATCTGTTTCCTTAATGACCAGATCTGTTGAAAACAAGAAAAAAAGATCAGAAAAAAGGACTTTTTTCTCCTTAAATAGAGAATTTTTTACATGAGGTGTCTGTTGAAAAAACATATAAGTCCAATAAATAACAAAAAAATCATCAGATTATCTTAGGAACGTTTGATGGTAGTTTAAAACCTGTGACTCCATCCAGTTTCATTCAAATCTGTTTTCTTAATGAGCTGATCTGTTGAAAACAAGAAAAAAAGATCAGAAAAAAGGACTTTTTTCTTCTTAAATAGAGAATTTTTTTACATGGGGTATGGTGAGAACATGCATCAATCAATAACAATTATCAAGTGTGAGTAAAATGTAGCAGTACGCATGAGGTGTCTG
>NW_025738516.1:0-1463 GCF_021292245.1 Micropterus dolomieu
TGAATCTAAATATAGTTTATTCTAACTGTCATGTTTCAGAGGAAACTGGCAGTGGTGAAGCCGTTCCTACGAGTCAGAGACAGGAAATATAAAGACCAAGTTCAGTTTTACTTGATCCAGGCAGGCAGAGTCAGAACAGCAGGTAATAATGCTGCATTTGACACATGAAGTTGGATTTTCCCAGTTTCCAGTCGTAAATTCCAACTTGAACGCCCCCTTAAGGAGACAGAGTGTTACACACTTCTCTGCGCTTCCATTTCAGCATTTACCAAAACTTCATAGTGACGGCGTCTGCCCCCCCGACCATTTAAATTAATTAAAACTGTAATAAAAATTAAAACCACTGCTGTAATAGTACAAAAGAAATTAGGAGAATTAAAGGTGTAAATGTATAAAAATATAACAGAATATGATGCAGTATTCAGCTGCAATTTTTGGACAATGAACATTTGTTTTTTCTATATTTAAATTGCAAATAAACGTTTCTCAAAGCATTTTTATTTGTTAGTTCACATTTCTTGGTGCAAGCTATTTTTCAGAACAACATCAGCCATTTCAAAATGTGGTGGGGACACATGTCTCCAGTGTAAATGAGATTTGTTGATTCCACATTCAGACTTAAGAGCACATGAACACACACTGAAGTCAGAAGAATGACCATCTGAGTTTTAGTTACCCACTAGATGTAACTAAAACTTAAACACTGAACGATGACTTATGCATATATTTATAACACGATATAATGCATCCATAAGACATTATAATAGTTGTTAGTATAGTTGTGGAATAATAACTTATAGTAATGTTTAATGTTATATAGCGTGTCTTTGTTTGCTTTAAGTGTTAAAATATCTATCCCTGTATAATATATTACAGGTGGACATGATACCATATGAACTAATTATAAGAACTTATAACACGTAATTGTTTGCTTTAAGTAAAGTGACACATTTTGCGCAGGAAAACAACTTTATACAGTGAAGAATGACACCTGACTGATTAAAGGAACAATCTGATGATTAGCAATGTTTTTATTATTTTCAACAAATCCCACGAAAAGTACTATTAAAACCAGTCAGTGACCTTCACTGCTGCACTGGGTGACACGTTCTGAAGAAAACAACATTTATCTTAACCAACAATCTTCACACGTCAACTTCCTCTTCTTCTTCTTTTAAGGAGATGAAACTCGTCATTGTCACAAACACACCGGACTGAACAAACTGTGAACTTGAGCCTTAATATAGTTTGTTTGTTTCAGTGTTAGTTTGGCTCAGTGCAGAAACATATTCCTTTGTCTCGTGATCAGTGACTTTGTCGTATGTGTTTGTAGATGGTGGATCTTTGTCAGGCTGCTGTGACCTCTGACCTCTGACATCTTTACTGTTGGCTGCATCTCATACTGCTGATCAATAATTTGGGGTCTCCGTCAGTCACTGTGGGTGAGAGATGTTACGACCCCT
>NW_025738517.1:0-1118 GCF_021292245.1 Micropterus dolomieu
CCCTAACACTGTGTAACTATAACAAGTAGAGAACAGAAGAAAAAGATGTTCTTTCTTTACAACTGTCTGCATAGCTTATTCATATTGTGTAATGAATGAAAATAAATAGGCCTACTAGGCTCCTCTCTACTTTGACATTTAAGATTAGCTTGTTTGATCCACCTTCATACACATGTGACATTACTGTACAACTTGAGAAAGGTGAGTTGTTTTCTGCTCCAGCCTGCCTAAAAGAAAAGCGTTTTGGGGATTAAATGGACTTTATTAGCTGCTGCAGTGCAGGATGAACTCAGAATAGACCCATTTCTCACCTTATTATTCTAAATCATGCAACGAAGAAGAAGAAATGCATAAGAAATCCTGGGACAAAATCTGTCCACAAATACTGTACAGCATGTAGTCTGATGATCAATGTGGTGCCTTTAGGGCTTTCTTAATTTTTTTATGAATTATTTCGTTGGTTTTATTTTTAGTTGGAAATGAGGTACATAACTACTTCTCAGTTCAAAATAAATAATCTGTAAATTAGTACTATTTTCGTTCACACCATGACGTCACTTCCTGTTTAGCTACTTCCGGTTTATCTCCACATGCGGAAAAGAAAGCAGACATGTATGCTCTGAGACTAATCTGCTTGCATCCACTCTGGAACATCATAGAGGCAATGCCGTAAGTTAATTCATTTGACAATAGACATGTTAAAGTTCATATATTAGCAGGGATTTGCTAAAAAATTATGTTTGATAAGTTAATTTAAAAAAAAGGTTTTTGTTTTTACCCTAATGTGCAAGCTAACAGCCATGCTATATGCATGATGTATGTTCATATTTACAACTATGTACAATGGTGTTTAGTTTAGTTAAGAACATTGAATATGTTTGTACTGCCTTTATTTACAGTTTTCACCACACAGACAGCATGTATGAAGAAGTGTCTCAGTAAAGGATCAATCTTACTACAACTCTCTCTTCATTGGCTACGGTTTAACTGAGTGTTTAGTCGGTGTTTTACACACACTGCACAAGAACACTACAGTGAAAAGGCAACTTGTGAAGTTTCGAACTGGTCAAAATGGCAACAAGCAGCAAGTCATCCAGATCTGGGAGCATCATGACATC
>NW_025738518.1:0-987 GCF_021292245.1 Micropterus dolomieu
CTGGTTCAAGAACGGACAGAAAAGGGAAAGGGTGGAGACATCTTCTTATAAAGATCAGTTTTATCCTGGAGACATCATCTCCTGTGCTGTAAAAGGACATGAAGCCTTCCGCTCTCCTTCAGTCTGTGAGTTTACTCCACTGTGTCAGGGAAAAAACATGCATACACTGACATTACAATACAAATTACAATTTCAGACATAATGGTATTGGAGTCTCTTAGATCTTAATGTAGACAAGCAGCAGTTAATTACTCAAAAGAAAAAACAATTAGCAGTAGAAAAGCACATTTACACAAAGCTACATTTAATGTTTGGTAGTTATAAAGTTATTGAGATAGTCCATTACTTCTAGGTAGGTAAGTTTATTATAACAATATTTATTATGTTATATAGTGAAATTGCGTTTGTAACTCCCTTCTGCTTCATAGCAAACAATATCCATTAATACAGAATCAAATATGAAAAATGGTAAACAGAAATAAACCATCATCAGTGGAGCAGTGCTGAGGAGGAATCAGAGTTTAAGAGTCTGATAGCTGGGGGGAAAAGCTGCTCTGCAGTCTGGTGGTGCAGCAGCAGAAACTTCTATACAGTGCCTTGAGAAAGTATTCGGCCCCCTTGAACTTTTCGACCTTTTGCCAAATAGGTGGGACACAATTATGAAGTGGAACGAAATTTATTGGATATTTCAAACCTTTTTAACAAATAAAAAACTGAAAAAAAGTTCAGTGAGGATCTCTGAATGATCCAATGTTGACCTAAATGACTAATGATGATAAATAGAATCCACCTGTGTGAAATCAAGTCTCCGTATAAATGCACCTGCTCTGTGATAGTCTCAGAGGTCCGTTTAAAGCGCAGAGAGCATCATGAAGAACAAGGAACACACCAGGCAGGTCTGAGATACTGTTGTGGAGAAGTTTAAAGCCGGATTTGGATACAAAAAGATTTCCCAAGCTTTAAACATCCCAAGGAGCACTATGCAAG
>NW_025738519.1:0-1791 GCF_021292245.1 Micropterus dolomieu
CCTCAAAGAGCTTTGGAGGCTCATTTGTGGGACTTTGTCATTGTGTTATTGTGGATCATCATAATGTCAGCCTTCTACAGACATCATCCAAATGTCAGCACAACATTCATACACCTATTCATGTCAACACAGATCAATAACATGCTGCTGATCTCAGGACAGTCTGGAATAATGATCAAATCAGACACTTTAATTTTCTTCTGCTTCTTCTAATTCAGAACAATTGGGTGTCATTTTGTGAAAAATACTACCACAGATGTTTTCTACAGAATTCCAAAATGTTCAATATGAAATAAATAAGTAAACACAAAACTCCAGCTCTTTAACATCTGTCCCAGCACTTCTGGTTCTCATTTCAAAGCACAGATTTAGCCTCTCCTCATCACCACTGTCATCTCCATCAACACACAGCTGACTGACTGTGAGCTTCATCCTCAGTCGTCCTTCTAACTGGATCAAATGTGCACTGAGCAAAGAGAGAGTCTCGTTCTCTTCATCTTAAATGTAACCGAGTTCCTTCCTGTACAAATGTAGTGTATTATTTATGCTCCTGTTTACTGGCTGAGTCAGAACACAAAGTCACATCAAATGATGTGGTGTAGGGCTGGGCCCAATTATCCACGAAATTGATGTCATCGATTAGGAAATATCTTTATTTGCATAACATGCGTCTGCGGGTCGCAGTGAAGTGCTGCGTCCAGTTAAAGCAGCGATTCCACCCGGAGAACGAGCTGCAGAACAAAAAAACGACCATCACAAAGAATTTTAGACAGAGACCCAACAACATGTTGCTCTGTGAGCTCTGCAAACTGGAAATGTCTTCACTGCAGCACAACTGCTGAGCACGAACAAGTGAAAGCATCCTGGAGCTCTTTGTCGAGACGGCAGCACGTTCACTTTTTGTCCCCACACAAGCCCGATATATCAGGATGATCACCACGAGGAACAGGTTTTCTGTTAGGAGCAGTGCCCTAATACTTACTCATCCATTTTCTAAGTGGTTCTTTATTGCCCCCATGTTCAAAGTTATTTCTGCACTGCTGTTGTCATGGTAACAGTTTATATTTGCCGTTCACTAGCAAGGACCAGATCAACAGATAGGATTAAACGATACGAGTATAGCCTCGGCCTACACCACTCCCAGCTGGTTTTAGTTTCTACACCCCTGCTTCCACCGTCTGTGTGTGTGTTTGCTAAATGAGTGAGTGATCTGAGACGTGAGCGACGGTAGATACAGCTGTCGGATCACAAGTTAATCTGAGCATGTACCGTGGCCACAGCTGACTCCACGCTGTGTTCGGGCAGATTGTAAACATTCAGACTGTTTCACTTACAGGCTGTAGGACAAACTGTTCTCAGATCACCTTCAGACGAATAACGACGATACAAGACTCCAAAATCTGACAAGTAGACCAGCAGAGCACACGTGCAAGCTAGCAGTCAGCTATTCCAACGAGTAGTTTGAAGAAGAGACAGGAGAGAAAAGAACAGGAGGAGAGGGTCGCTCCCATTAACTCTAATGGAACCGGACTGAAACCAGCGGACTCGCCCCCTGCTGGCCGTTAGAGAGGATGCAGGTTTAAGTTCCGTCTGCATGGTTTCACTTTACTTTGCCGCTTGATTGAGATTAGAGAAATAACTTTTGAAAACCATTCATCACTACAACTCTTGATTGGCCAACGGTGCGCCATGAGCTGCAAAACAGCTGAAGGATGTTGACTTTCTAATGCGATTTTTTTGTTTTCGTTTTTATAATAGGCCTACTAATGTTTTGTTTCGACGGGCCAGTGA
>NW_025738520.1:0-1087 GCF_021292245.1 Micropterus dolomieu
TGTTGTACAGCTTGGGCAAGGCGACTTCACTGAAGTACTTGCGGCTGGGTAGCTCATATCTGGGGTCTAACGTTTTAATCAAATTAATAAACCCCGTCTTTTCCACGGTATATATGGGTACCATGTCTTTGGCTATATGCAAAGCGACCGCTTCGGTGATTGTTCTCCACCGTGCCCCTTTCCTGTCATATGCGGTGCCTTGTGCAAAGGATTCGGCTACAGTTAGCTGTTTTTTAGCTAAGGTTTGTTGGTCAGTGCGGCTTTGTTCATCGCGGAGAGACTGGCATTTTTCATATTCGGCTGGATGTCTCTGTTTCAGGTGTTGGAATAGGTTTGCGGTGCTGCTGCCTTTCACTGCGATAGGCTTTAGGCAAATGTTGCAGCGTGGTGTCTGTTGTTCCACATCTGTCGCAGCAAACCCATACCAGTTCCAAACAACAGATGACTTTATTCCTTTCTTGGGAACAAACTTCCCGCTCTCACCGGTAGCCATTTTGTCGCTTGCTGTTGCTGTTTATTGTATGATGTTGTCGCTATGGGAAACGAACACTACGGAAACCCCGGGGAGACAAAAATGTGCTATTACACAAAAACTCGATTTACTTATTTTTTAAATCGCCCGCAACAAAAAATTCGAATTAATTCATTCAATCGATTTTTCGCCCAGGCCTAGATAAAATAACGTCAAATAAGATCGGGAAAAGCTCTCCTATAAAAGTATGTTTTAAGAAGGGACTTAAAAGAGTTCACTGACTCAGCCGACCTGATTTCCTCGGGCAGGCTGTTCCAGAGCCTCGGGGCCCTGACAGCAAACGCTCTGTCCCCTTTAGTTTTCAGTCAAGACTCTGGAACAGACAACAGACCTCTGCCCGAGGATCTCAAGGTACATGCTGGTGTGTATGGGACTAAAAGGTCAGAAATATAGGGCATGATTAGCTTTAAAAGTGATCAATAAAATTTTAAAGTCAATTCTAAAACATACTGGGAGCCAGTGTAATGAAGCTAAAATAGGGGTGATGTGGTCATATTTCTTTGTTCTGGTTAAAAGCCTGGCAGCTGAGTTCTGGACAGTCTGGAGTCGATCAGT
>NW_025738521.1:0-1078 GCF_021292245.1 Micropterus dolomieu
TCACTCCAGGATTTGTGTGATGCAGCTGGCTGGGCCACCCCTCACACTTTTATCTGGTTTTACAGTCTGGACCTGCCTTCTGCACCCGGCACCCGTGCGCTCTCCTCCTAGTCGTGCCATCAGGTTCTGCACGCTGGGGGCAGGCGGGGTTTCAGTGCGGCCTAAGTGGGTATCTCGTTCCCATAGTGTCGCACCGACGCAGTTCGAGTTCCCTCGAAGGGGAACGTCTCGGGTTACGTATGTAACCCTTGTTCCCCTCGAAGGGGAACGAGACACTGCGTCGGTCCACCACACCTCACCCCGCCTGGAGTGCCTTGCTTCATAGAAAGGGCTAATGTGTCCTATGTGCCGGCGTGCTTGTATACCCCCTCCGGTTACGCCGTCACACACTACCGTTCTAGTAACACCAATAGGATTGGAGTAGTTTCATTCATAGTTCAGCCCTGCCACGCCCAGGGGCGTTCCCATAGTGCCGTCACCGACGCAGTTTCTCGTTCCCCTTCTCGGGGAACAAAGGTTACATACCGAGACGTTTCATACATATGAAAAATCTTGAAAGGATACTAAGGAGGCAAGAGGAATTGCCATTAAATAGGATATTTTAGTGGTAATATTGCTGATTGCTTAAAATGAAAATTGAATTGAATTGAAATTAATTAAATAAAAAATTGAATGTAGTTTAACAGCTGAATTGATCATATCCAATGAGATGTAAAGATACACATCTTGAATTGTCAGTGACTCTTCTTTCAGTCAAGCATTATGTCAGAGCAGCTAAAAGTTTGAGGTAGAAAAAGAAGGACAACAGTAGACGGTAGGCAAGTGCAGTTGCAACAGACATTTTTAGCTCACTGTAGTATCTGTAATTATTCACTCATATCCATTTGCAGGGGGCTTGGCAGCCAGAGAAACGTTATGCCGCAATTTGTCTTCCCTCTCTCTTTTTCTCCTGCTGCCTTCTCCTCTACAAATCGTTAGTTTCACTTTTCATTAGGCCGGATCAATAAGGCGGATCAGTCGCTCGTGGCGAGGACAGTGCGTGACAGACACCCCTCTCTCTCTCGCTCTACTCTTTTTT
>NW_025738522.1:0-1811 GCF_021292245.1 Micropterus dolomieu
AGTACTACTAGTAAGCGCAAAAATGGCCACTAGTACTACTAGTAAGCACATTTTTGCCTTACTAGTACTACTAGTAAGCGCAAAAATGTCTACTAGTAGTACTAGTAAGCGCAAAAATGTCCACTAGTACTACTAGTAAGCACATTTTTGCCTTACTAGTGCTACTAGTAGACATTTTGGCGCTTACTAGTAGTACTAGTAAGACCTAAAATGTCTACTAGTAATACTAGTAAGTACATTTTCATTCATTTTGCCTTTAAATATAGTGTAAAAATCTTTACTAGTACTACTAGTAGACGTTTTTTGACCTTACTAGTACTACTAGTAGGCGCAAAAATGTCTACTAGTAGTACTAGTAAGAGCCAAAACGTCTACTAGTACTACTAGTAGACACATTTTGACCTTACTAGTAGTACTAGTAGGCGCTAAAATGTCCACTAGTAGTACTAGTAAGCGCAAAAGTGGCCACTAGTAGTACTAGTAGACGCTTTTCGACGTTACTAGTAGTACTAGTAAGCGCCAAAATGGCTTTTACTAGTAAGCCATTTTGCCTTACTAGTAAGCCATTTTGGCGCCTACTAGTACTACTAGTAAGGCAAAAATGTGCTTACTAGTAGTACTAGTGGCCATTTTTGCGCTTACTAGTAGTACTAGTGACCATTTTAGCGCTTACTAGTAGTACTAGTACGCCATTTTGGCTTACTAGTAAGGCAAAATGGCTTACTAGTAAGAGCCAAAAAACGCGCACTAGTAGGATATCGAATAAATGCTCAAACGGCTTTCCATAGGCGCCATAGCGCTTACTAGTAGTACTAGTACGCAATTTTGGCTTACTAGTAAGGCAAAATGGCTTACTAGTAAAAGCCATTTTGGCGCCTACTAGTACTACTAGTAGACGTTTTTTGACCTTACTAGTACTACTAGTAGGCGCAAAAATGTCTACTAGTAGTACTAGTAAGAGCCAAAACGTCTACTAGTACTACTAGTAGACACATTTTGACCTTACTAGTAGTACTAGTAGGCGCTAAAAAGTCTACTAGTAGTACTAGTAAGCGCAAAAGTGGCCACTAGTAGTACTAGTAGACGCTTTTCGACGTTACTAGTAGTACTAGTAAGCGCCAAAATGGCTTTTACTAGTAAGCCATTTTGCCTTACTAGTAAGCCAAAATTGCGCACTAGTACTACTAGTAGAGGTGTTTTTGACCATACTAGTACTACTAGTAGGCGCCATAGCGCTTACTAGTAGTACTAGTACGCAATTTTGGCTTACTAGTAAGGCAAAATGGCTTACTAGTAAAAGCCATTTTGGCGCCTACTAGTACTACTAGTAAGGCAAAAATGTGCTTACTAGTAGTACTAGTGGCCATTTTGGCGCTTACTAGTACTACTAGTAGACATTTTAGCGCCTACTAGTACTACTAGTAAGGTCAAAATGTGCTTACTAGTAGTACTAGTGGCCTTTTTTGCGCTTACTAGTAGTACTAGTAGACTTTTTAGCGCCTACTAGTAGTACTAGTAAGGTCAAAAAACGTCAACTAGTACTACTAGTAGACATTTTTGCTCTTACTAGTACTACTAGTAGACATTTTTGCGCTTACTAGTAGTACTAGTAGACTTTTTAGCGCTTACTAGTAGTACTAGTACTACTAGTAGACTGCATGCAAATGAAGCAGGCGGGACAAGGACTTTGATTGGTCAATTTTCAAACTGTGTGCTGCAGAGCCTTAAAGGACCAGCTCTGAATTGCAATGAGGAAAACTACTCTGCAGCATTCATTAACAGCTTCAGAGAGATATTTTAGCAGCTTGCAG
>NW_025738523.1:0-798 GCF_021292245.1 Micropterus dolomieu
GAAACTCCAACTACAACCACAGTGCCAACTACAACCACAGTGCCAACTACAACCACACAAACAACAACTGAACCTCCCACTACAACCACAGTGCCAACTACAACCACAAAAGGTCCAACTGAACCTCCAACTACAACACTAGGGCCAACTACAACCACACAAACTACAACTGAAACTCCAACTACAACCACAGTGCCAACTACAACCACAAAAGTTCCAACTGAACCTCCAACTACAACACCAGGGCCAACTACAACCACACAAACTACAACTGAAACTACAACTACAACCACAGTGCCAACTACAACCACAGTGCCAACTACAACCACACAAACAACAACTGAACCTCCCACTACAACCACAGTGCCAACTACAACCACAAAAGGTCCAACTGAACCTCCAACTACAACACTAGGGCCAACTACAACCACACAAACTACAACTGAAACTCCAACTACAACCACAGTGCCAACTACAACCACAAAAGTTCCAACTGAACCTCCCACTACAACACCAGGGCCAACCACAACCACACAAACTACAACTGAACCTCCCACTACAACCACAGTGCCAACTACAACCACAAAAGGTCCAACTGAACCTCCAACTACAACACCAGGGCCAACTACAACCACACAAACTACAACTGAAACTCCCACTACAACCACAGTGCCAACTACAACCACACAAACTACAACTGAACCTCCCACTACAACCACAGTGCCAACTACAACCACACAAACTACAACTGAAACTCCAACTACAACCACAGTGCCAACTACAACCACAAAAGGTCCA
>NW_025738524.1:0-4932 GCF_021292245.1 Micropterus dolomieu
AGATGAGGATCTCTAACTGTCCAGGACTCAAATCACTCCACCATCATTATTCACTCTCAAAGCTCTGTGTGTGTTGTGTTGAAGCCCAGAGCAGCAGCAGGGACCGGACTCTGCTGGACCTGGACCTGAGCCCAGCTGTGTGTCCTTCAAGAGTGACCGGTCAAATCCTCGCCATATTAATTTTAAAGGACGACAACCCTCTGCTGGACCTGGACCTGGACCTGGACCTGAGCCCAGCTGTGTGTCCTTCAACAGTGACTGGTCAATGGGTCGCCTCATTAATTTTAAAGGAGGACATGTGTCTGACAGACAGTGAGTATCTGTCAGTATTAAACAGTGTTGGCCAATCAGAGCTAAATGTTCATGTCTCCCTCCTCATGTTGCTCCCTGCTGATGTTTGTCCTCATTAAATCCAGTCTGACCAGTTGTCCTTCTAATGTCCATGTTCTCCTAGAATGATGATGAAGGTCAGAGCCAGATTAGGATTAAAGGACAGGTCCACATGTTTTCCAGTCTGTCCATAAACAACACTGTCATGCCCATATGTCCACTGAAAGAGTTGTTGGTGGCTGGAATTGTTCCTCCTGTGCACACTGGCCCTGAAGAGATCTCTTCCTGATGGGGTTTCAATGGAAGTGATGGAGGACAGAGTCCACAGTCCTGCTTCTGTGTAGAAAGACATTGGAAAGTTCAGCTGAGGACAATATAAGGCTTCAGCAGTCTGAGTTCCACATTTACATTTACTCATTTATCCAAAGAGACTTACTGTACATTTGAGGAACAACATACAAGCATCAACAGAGCATCAAATACTGCACGAGATCTCCAGCTGACAATACATACTAGAGCAATAATAATGCTAATAAGAGCTAATAGCACATAGAATCACAAAGAGCTTTATGGGCCAGTAGTTTTTTACACGTACGAGGAATTAGCTTTGGTGATGAGGTGCTACACGTAGACAAACATACAGTTGACATAAATAAATGTAGAAATATATAAATATGGAATAAACAAATGCAAGTTGTATAAGAATAAGAAAAGAATAGAGAAAAATAATCCAACTGTTTGCAGATAAAGAACAACATGAGATATTTACATGTGCAATATTCCAGGTTTGTGTTGTGCAGACGCATCAGTGGGGTAAATACCCAGGGAGAGAAGTAAGAGTTAACAAAAAAGTGCCATCAATACAAGATAATTGTAAGGGGATAGAAGAAGAAGAGCACAGGCAGTGCATGTTAGAGGTTAGAGGTGTTATAAGAGGAAGTGTTCTCTGCAGAGTTTCCAGGAGCTTCTTGAAGTCAGAGAGGGACGCCCCTGCTCTGATGGCGTGCGGTAGCTCGTTCCACCATCGTGGTGTCACAGATGAGAACAGGGACTGGGATTGCTTTGTGTGAAGGGATGGCAGAGCCATTCGTTGGAGGAGCTTAGCGGCCGAGAAGGAACGTAAGTTTGTATTATGGAGTTTAGTTAGATGGTGCAGACCCAGTAGTTACTCCCTATGCAGCATTAGTGACTTGAATCTGATTGTGGAGGCCCCGGGGAGCCAGTGGAGGTCACTGAGTAATGGAGGGACATGAGTCCTTTTGGGCTGATCAAAAACCAGACACGCTGCTGCGTTCTGAACCATTAGTAAGGGTTTCACCGCACAAGCTGGAAGACCTGCTAGGAGGGCGTTGCAATAGTCGATGCGAGAGATAACCATGGCCTGTACCAGAAGCTGGGTGGCGTACTGAGTGAGGTAGGGCCTGATTTTCCTTATGTTGTATAGAGCAAAGCGGCACGACCGAGAGACAACAGCAACATGGTCTGAAAAGGACAGCTGGTCATCAGAATCAGATTTATTCGGCAGGCATGTGTTCACATACAAGGAATTTGACTCTGGATTGTACATTGCTCACGATGTGGTTACTCGTACAATAACACAATAATAAAATCAGACACAGGCTACAGCATAGAGAACACAAATATGCACAATATAAACAGAAACAAAAACAATGTAGACAGGTTGACAAATGTGATATACAGGTACACATACATGTACATGCATACATGTACACAGTGCGATGGAGCATAGTGCAAAAGATGCTGGAATAAATAAGTATTTTGTGCAGGTGTTATGAACTTGAGGTAGGTGGGTGCCCAGGAGTTGTTCCTGACACTGTGAGTCAGAGTCAACTGTTCATCAGAGTGATGGCTTGTGGGAAGAAACTGTTCCTGAGTCTGTTGTTTTTGAAGTACAGTGCTCCTTAGCGCCTACCAGAGGGGAGGAGCTGGAACAGGTTGTGTCCGGGGTGAGATGGATCTGCAGTGATGTTTCCTCCCCGTTTCCTCTGGAAATGTAAAAGTCCTGAATGGAGGGCAGGTTGGCACTAGTGCACCATTACACATTAATAAAAGGAATATGGAGAACTTGGTAGAGATAAAATTCAAAGACACTAAAAGGAAGTAAATAAGAACGTCAGATTAAAATGGATTGAAATAAATAAATAAAATAAGGGACAGAATCAGGTAAAAGCCAGAGAAAAAAGGTAGGTCTTTAAATTAGATTTGAAGTTCTCAATGGTTGGGCAGGACTTGATGTTAGATGGAAGACTATTTCAAAGCCTGGGGGCAGCAACAGAAAAGGCCCGGTCACCTTTGGTTGTAAGGTGTGAGAAGGGGACTAAGAGGGGTTGTTATGAAGATGACCTGAGCGACCTAGGCACATAATATGGAATTAGCAGATCAGTAATGTATATTGGTTGTAAGCCATTAAGGGCTTTACAAACAAATAATAGAATTTTAAAATAAATTCTGTATTTTACCGGTAACCAGTGCAAGTGAGACAAGACCGGAGTAATGTGTTGTCTGTTCTTTGTTCCAGTTAAAAATCTAGCAGCTGCATTTCTTCTAGTTAGGAAAGTGTTGAATGGGTCAGCCCCTATACAGGGAATTACAGTAGTCCAGCTGTGAGGTGATAGGCACATCTATAACTGTGTCCAAGTCTCTATGGAATAAAAGTAGCTTCAATTTGGCTATGGTTCTAAGCTGATAAAAAACTGGCCTTCACGACACTACTGATT
Organism: Micropterus dolomieu; assembly: GCF_021292245.1. Lineage (NCBI taxonomy): Eukaryota > Metazoa > Chordata > Actinopteri > Centrarchiformes > Centrarchidae > Micropterus > Micropterus dolomieu. Next base: position 3,069 of record NW_025738524.1, read on the forward strand.
TGCTTGTTAAAATTCAAAGAAGTATCCATAAAAACACCTAAATTCGTGACTATATTGTGCAAGTTTGTAGTCAGGGGACCAAGCAGCTAATGACAGAGCTCCGAGGGCCAAATAGAATTACTTCAGTTTTGTTTTCATTTAGTTGAAGGAAGTTCCTCTCCATCCAGCCTTTGATATCAGTCAGACAGTTGAAGAGGTTCTTCAGAGAGTAAGTGCTGTCAGGTGTAACTGGTATGTAGAACTGTGTATCATCTGTGTAATAAGGAGGTCATAGGATAGGGAACTCCATGCCATTGGTGCTGCTGACGAATTGCGGTAAGCGTGTCGACTCATTTCCGTTTCCGGTGCTTGTGTGTTGGTACCGTGTTGTGCTGCTCTCGCTAAATAACAGTTACATTTGTTTGATTACAGCGGCCAACTGTTCGCTAAACACTTATTCTTTACAGTAATTTTGCCTAAGCACTCACAGTTCTTTCCATCTTTTAGTGACTGCTGTTCAATCTCATAGTTGTTCTAAAGTTTTGGTAACTGACGCTACAGTAATTTAGCTTAGCCGTTAGCGACTTTAGCTTAGCAGCTAGCGATGGCTTCTCCTTCTCCCTCTCTCTCTCCTACTTTCTCCTGCTCGGTGTGTCAGATGTTTAGTTACTCCTCTGCCTCCTTTAGCGTTAATGGTACATGTAATAAGTTTAGTTTATTTATAGACATGGAGGCGAGGCTCAGTGATTTAGAAGTCCGGCTCCGCACCTTGGTAGATCAGTCTTTAGCTACTGTAGCTAGCCAGTCCCCGGTAGTCGGTGCGGAACGGCCTGAGTTAGCCTCTGGTAGCCGTCCTCCGGCATCCCCTGTGCAGCCAGGAAAGGGGGGGGGCTGGGTGACTGTCCGAAGGAGGAATAGTCGTAAGCTTTCAAAGTCCACGGGGCATCATGAACCTGTTCACGTTTCTAACAGATTTTCCCCACTCAGCGACACACCCGCTGAGAAACCAACTCTGATCATTGGCAGCTCCATTTTGAGAAACGTGAAGTTAGCGAAGCCAGCGGCCATAGTTAAGTGCATCCCTGGGGCCAGAGCGGGCGACATTGAGTCTTATTTGAAACTGCTGGCTAAGGATAAACGTAAATACAGTAAAATTGTTATTCACGTCGGCGGTAATGACTCCCGGTTACGCCAATCGGAGGTCACTAAGATTAATGTTGAGTCGGTGTGTACATATGCAAAAACAATGTCGGACACCGTAGTTTTCTCTGGAACCCTGCCAAATCTGACCAGTGATGACATGTATAGCCACATGTCGTCATTCCGCCGCTGGTTGTCGAGGTGGTGTCCAGCAAACGATGTGGGCTTTGTAGATCATTGGCAGACTTTCTGGGGAAGACCTGGTCTGATCCGGAGAGACGGCATCCATCCCACTTGGGAAGGAGCAGCTCTCATTTCTAGAAATCTGGCCAAGTTTATTAGTGGACCAAATCCATGACAACCCAGAGTTGAGACCAGGAGGCAGAGTCGCAGTTTAACACACTTCTCTGCCCTTCTTTTTCAGCAGTTACCCACCCAAAACCCTACGCAGAGTCGCAGTCTAACACACTTCTCTGCTCCTCCATTTCAGGAGTTACTTAGTGAAAATCCTATAGTGACGGTGTCTGCCCCCCGACCATCGAAATTATTTAAAAAGGTCAACAGAAGAGGAGCTGTGCATAAAAACCTCATAAAAATTAAAACCACAAGAGCAATAGTGCAAACGAATAGGAGAGTTAAATGTGAACTCTTAAACATCAGATCTCTCTCTTCTAAAGGTGTACTAGTAAATGAACTAATATCAGATTATGATATTGATTTATTTTGTCTTACTGAAACCTGGCTG
>NW_025738525.1:0-1548 GCF_021292245.1 Micropterus dolomieu
CTACCACACACTGTACCAGTTATATACCAGGTAAAGCAGCACTACCACATGCTGGTACAAGTTATATACCAGGTAAACCAGCTCACGTACCAGTTATATACCAGGTAAACCAGCACACTGTACAAGTTATATACCAGGTAAACCAACACACGTACCAGTTATATACCATGTAAACCAGCACTACCACACACTGGTACCAGATATATACCAGGTAAACCAGCACACGTACCAGTTATATACCAGGTAAACCAGCACACGTAACAGTTATATACCAGGTAAACCAGCAGTACCACACACTGTACCAGTTATATACCAGGTAAACCAAGACACGTACCAGTTATATACCAGGTAAACCTGCACTACCACACACTGTACAAGTTATATACCAGGTAAACCAGCACACACACCAGTTATATACCAGGTAAACCAGCACACTGTACAAGTTATATACCAGGTAAACCAACACACGTACCAGTTATATACCAGGTAAACCAGCACACTGTCCAAGTTATATACCAGGTAAACCAGCACACATAACAGTTATATACCAGGTAAACCAGCACTACCACACACTGTACCAGTTATATACCAGGTAAAGCAGCACTACCACATGCTGGTACAAGTTATATACCAGGTAAACCAGCTCACGTACCAGTTATATACCAGGTAAACCAGCACACTGTACAAGTTATATACCAGGTAAACCAACACACGTACCAGTTATATACCATGTAAACCAGCACTACCACACACTGGTACCAGATATATACCAGGTAAACCAGCACACGTACCAGTTATATACCAGGTAAACCAGCACACGTAACAGTTATATACCAGGTAAACCAGCAGTACCACACACTGTACCAGTTATATACCAGGTAAACCAAGACACGTACCAGTTATATACCAGGTAAACCTGCACTACCACACACTGTACAAGTTATATACCAGGTAAACCAGCACACATACCAGTTATATACCAGGTAAACCAGCAATACCACACACTGTACCAGTTATAAACCAGGTAAACCAACACACGTAACAGTTATATACCAGGTAAACCAGCGCACGTACCAGTTATATACCAGGTAAACCAGAACCACCACACGCTGGTACAAGTTATATACCAGGTAAACCACTACTACCACACACTGTACCAGTTATATACCAGGTAAACCTGCACTACCACACACTGTACAAGTTATATAACAGGTAAATCAGCACTACCACACACTGGTACAAGTTATATACCAGGTAAATCAGCACTACCACACACTGTACCAGTTATATACCAGGTAAACCAGCACTACCACATGCTGGTACAAGTTATATACCAAGTAAACCAACACACGTACCAGTTATATACCAGGTAAACCAGCACTACCACATGCTGGTACAAGTTATATACCAGGTAAACCAGCACACATACCAGTTATATACCAGGTAAACCAGCACTACCACACACTGTACAAGTTATATATCAGGTAAACCAGCACACGTACCGGTTATATACCAGGTAAACCAGCACACGTACCGGTTATATGCCAG
>NW_025738526.1:0-1084 GCF_021292245.1 Micropterus dolomieu
CTCCGTAGTGCAGCTCCAGCGCTCCAGTAGCTTCACCGTTATCCAGTACGGTGTCCAGGGAAATTTTACACTGTCGGATGGGTCGTATTATTCGATGTTTGCACTGCATCCAGCCCCCTGGCTCCGTCACTCCTAGGCCCTTTCCTTTGTTTGTCTCCCACATCCAGGTGAGTAATCCACTTTCGAAACGGCAATTCAGCAAACGACAAGTCCAGTATCCACGCAAACCAACAATATATCCAGGGCAGGTTTTTTACTTAATGTAGTGGCTATTTGTCCATAAACTTAAACAAAAACAAATAATAACAAACTTCTCAAATGGCCACTTGAGGCTACGTCATGGTTAGGCTTTACGCAGGTTCAGAGGTACCAAAGCAAAGTAATGTCCATAACAAGACTGAGTTTGAGGAGGTTTATTCACACACATAAGCAAGCTTACAGACATTTCTGCTGCCTCTCTCACGCTGGTAAAAAACCATATGCCCTCGTGCCTGCGGCACCTCTCACCTTGACCTACTTATGCAAATGAACATAACACCATGTGACCAACAAACGACAATACAAGTAAAGCATAAATACAAAATAAACCAAATTAACTTTAACAAGAAAAGAAATAAATTAGGCTATAAATTAACTTAAGCCCAAAATAAACAAAAATAAGAATATAGCTCCAACACATGGGAAGCAGAAAAATGTACCTACCGTAATTATCCCGTATGTAGACTGTTTTTCTTGCACATGCATTGTATAAATGGAAACATTCCACAAAAATTAAACTCCTGTAACAGTGGGCGGTGTTGGGAAGGTCACTATGGAAATGTAATACCGATTACAAGTTACCCTATTTAAAATATATCAGTAGCCTAGTTCAACTACTCTATCAAAGTAATTTAACTTATCACATTTCATTACTTTTCAAAATTTCTAATTAAGACATTTTGAGAGTAGTGATGGCAAGTTCGACTCTTTTGACAAACTCAAAGTCAACAAATCTCGTTCATTAAAATGAACTAATCTGTTTTTGTGTCATTTCTTTCATTTGAACTAGGCTGGTCATTGCGGCGCTGCAGCCTCTAGTGGTCGA
>NW_025738526.1:1175-7027 GCF_021292245.1 Micropterus dolomieu
TGTCTATATGTAATCACCACTACTCCGGCTAAATCCTTCCATTGTCACAATCTTTCCTGAGTTTACAACCAGACCAGACCAATCCAATATCAGATTAGTGTATATAGAAGTAATAAGCTTGATACACTATATGAATAAACACACTCTTGTTAAAATCCAACCAATTTAATAATAATCTGTATCAAGCCACCAAGTTCTTAAAGAACTCCAGCACAGAGAGAGGAACAGAGAAATATTAACACATTATATAAATGCAGCAGTTTGGCAGGTCTGGACGCAGAATGGGTCACATCAGGTCCTGATTCTGCAGACAGAGAAACAAACATGAGCACATCGCTCTCAAACACTGCAGGTTGTTCTGTTTCCTGTGCTGCCTACTTACTGTAGCCAAGTTGTCCCAAGTCGTGGTCAAGAGCAATAGTTGTCAGTTTGTGACGTACTAGTTCAATGCAGTGGGGGAAGCCCTGCAGTGTCAGTTTTTGATATATGATACAGGAAAGCCCGAGTAAGGAAGTGGTTGGGGTGGACAGAGGGCCAGAACGCGGACTTTGAGCCAGGAGACTGGGGTTTGTGTCCCATGTGAAACAAAAAGTCAACATTAAATATTTTTATTTGGTGAAGTTATGACTTAAATGACGTTAATTAACTCACATGTTAACAGACATGTAGTTATTTAAACCCAACCATGATCTTTTCCTAACCTTAACCAGCTGGCAAACAAGTATTTTCTGTGCCTAAACCAAACTGCAACGTTTCACGACTTTAATAACCTGCGTTTCTAAATGGCAATGTTTTAAATTGCTAGCGTTTTATTTAAGTGTCAGGGACACCAGGTCAAGGATTTGTATAGTTTAGGCTTTATTTAGCAAACAAATCAAATAAAGTTTAAAATCATATTACACAAAAAAAGGTAACAGAATTACTCAAAGTGGGTCTTAACGAAACTGAGGTCAACATAACAAAACCACAACATAATTCTGAACATAACAAACCTGACCTCCTGAATGACACAAAATGAGGGGGGGGGGGGGGGGGAGGAAACGCACATACACCAAACACAAAGGGGAGAAAACTTAACTGACTACAATTTAAAAAAGACCCAAAATAAACCCAACAACCAACCATAAGAAAATTGTCAGGGTTTCAGGCAGAGAAGACCCAAACGCAGCTCTGAGTTAAGACAGTTTATTCAAAAGAGAATGAGCAGGGGAAGTCAGAGGATCGAGGCTGAGGCTCTCTCCCAGGTCCAGGGTTGGGGGGAAATCCGAGAGCTTACTGGCTGGCAGTTCGCTGAGGCAGTGGAGGTCTTCTGAGACAGAGAGAGAGATTAATTAGATTAATGCAAACGATTCTCACGATGCAAGACAGATTCTAAGGTTTGTTGGGGCTGACACAACATACGCATGGAGATTCAACAATCCAGCGAGGACTGGATGTCTGAGCCTCCTATTTAGGCAGTGGCTGATTGTGGAACACAGGTCAGGTGCGCTGATTGAGGATGAGTCTCAGGTGAGACAACAACATGCTCACCACACGCACTCCAGACAGACATCCACAACACTCACACAAGCTCACAGCCAGGGCCTCGTGACAAAAATACTTAACACACACTACTGAAACCCAAGATTAATCTAACAAACAAAATATCCACATGCTGCTGTGTTGTTATCAAGACTTTTGTAGTTCAGAGTCCCTCTGCCAGTAGTTGGTTCTTCCACTTCCTGTGGTGGAATATAAAAGGCCGTCTCAACCTCCAGCAGCCCCTTTGGCAGCTGACTGGGCAGCAGCAGCATGTGGAGATACAAAGGACAAGTATAAATCACTAAACAATTCCTCTCAAATGAATACTGTTAACCAAAATGCGTGCACTCAGATTGGAAAGTGGCATCATTTGTGAAAATAATTAATATTTCTAAAGAAAATGTGATTTATAAAGAGTGAAAAATAAAGCCATTACTGCCACTTTAGGTGTTGACGGTTGATAGAACCGTCACAAAAGTCTAACCGGGTGTTGCATATTTATTATTGTTATATGTTTGTTGTTGCTAAGCGTTGCTAACTTCACAGCGGATCCCTAAACGTCAATAATTGACGCTAAAGGGCTAACTGAGTCGTTAAAAAGCGACGACAAAGGGCCTCGAATATGTGACGAGTCGGGAGTGAGAACGTGTTGGCAGCAGCTCCCATGGAAGCGCACATTGTAAATAGTAAAACCATAAACTAAAAGGTAAAGTATTAAATTAAAATAATACATACTAGTATCAAATAGTAAAACTTATTCTGCGTGTACATTAATGTAGAAATATGTTGTCAATGTTAGGTAGCTGGTTACAGCAAACAATCTCTGAAAGTCATCTTCTCTGCCCAAAAGTTGTTCAGGAAAAATGCCCAGAAATGTACAAACAAATATAGCCCACAACTTTTGCTGACTTTTGAGGATTACCAACTGATGTAGGTAGAAGGATAGACAGTTGAGGAGTAATGTATAACTTGTTTTTAATAAAATGGCCATCCTTTAAATTAGCCTCACACCAGTGCACTGCTGAGGGTTTAATTGAGCGTAAACTTGCCAAAGAAACATAAGTTTGTCACGGTCAGCCATGTTTATGGTTTACATTTGGCGTCATGCACCACCATGCAACTGAAACACTTTGAGGTCGGAAGTTTCAACTGGGAAATATCCCAGTTCCGACTGGTCTCGAACGTGCCATAAATCCATTAGTCCTACGTCATTTTCCAAGCTTGCACAGGTGCATTGTAATACCTTGTCAAAAACAAAAACTGTCACGCTTCATTAAATCAGAACATCAGACCGATAAACATTGTTATGAGCTAGCTAACCAATTTATCATATATTTTACTTTAGAACTTCCAGTAGGTATGTCTCTCGCTGGCACGACCGGATTGTGAATGGACAGAGGATGGCAGAGGGAAGTGATTTAGGAATGGAAACAGGTGGCGGCAGAAATGGAAAATGGAAAATTGTGGAAAGGGGAAATGAAAACGGGGAAGAGAAAGCAAAATGAGAGCTCAGAGGAAACCGATAATGAGCCACATCTAGCTTGAACAGAAGGTAGAAACGAAGAGTACAAAGTAATAATTAAAATGATTCAGGAGCCTCATTTGGCGAGTGGAACCCGGTTCACTTAACAAAACCTATAAACAAGTTGGTTGGCAATGTGAAAAGTTCACGAGTAATGTGAAACGGAGCACTGATGGTTTTTTGCACTGATCAGCAAGGGAAGGCTGTTCGGCTTAACAAGATTGAAGATAAGCGAGTGCAAGGATCATTGATCAACAATAATTCAAAGAAGGTTCGAGGAGTCATTTCGGGAATACCCACAAATATGTCAGTAGATCAAGTGAAGGAAAATGCGGAAGGAGCACGGGTAGCCGAGGCAAAACGCTTGAACGCAACACGGAATGGTGAAAGATGTGACAGCTTGTCTGTTATGATTGTTTTTGATGAGGAAAGGCTGCCATCTAAGGTATTTCTAGGTGCCATGATGAGCTATGATGTCAGACACTATGTTCCCCCCCCCTCTGAGGTGCTTTAAGTGAGAAACATATGGACATGTAGCAGCTGTATGTAAGGGCAAACAAAGGTGTGGAAGATGTAACTGTGGAGGAGAACACAGCTCGGCCTACAGGGGATGTGAGGCTAGAGCTCCAGAAATACAGAGAATTAAAACATCAGAAGGGATAACATACGCTGAAGCAACCAAGAGAGCAGGTTGGCAACCAGACAGACCAAACAATAAACACGTTAGTGAAGAATGTACAAAGTCAAGAACATGTGACAAAATCAAGGAATCACTGTAATGGTGGGGAAAAATGAGTTTGTTCTGTTTGTGGTCGATGTTGTAAACTGCTCTGCGCAAACAGAGAAGAAAACAGAAAAAAATCAAAATAATAGTTAAAGCAGCAGAAAAGTACTTCAAGGGGGTTTGTGTGGGAGGAGGTTGAGGAACACCAAGCTCACAAGCACCATCATGGTGTGGTGGATCTTCATGATCCTAACTGGACTGCAATGGAATGCAAGACGTCTAATTGCTAATGGACAGAATTTTAGCTTTTTATTTCAAACCTTCAAGATAAACCCAATATTATATGCATACAGGAAACATGGCTAAAACCACAATGGGACTTTGTAATTCAGGGTTTCACAGCAATTAGGAATGATAGGGGTGGAAAAGGTGGTGGGGTAGCAACGATTGTGCTGAATGGGACAAGGTTTAGTTTGATGAGTGTAGAAAAAGAGCACGAAGCAATAGTAGTCAAAAGCCGGACAGGAAGAGATGAACTAACAATAATTAATTACTTTAACCCTTGCAATAGATTAAACATAGACACACTGAACACTGTGGGTGGGCAAACACGGGATAAAGTGGTTTATCAAGTGGTGGGGAAGTAAAAAGACAGATACTAATGGAATAATCATAGAGGAATTAATCGTGGATAAGGGATTAGTTTGCATGAATGATGGAAGTGGAACCAGATATAACAGAGTTCAAAATACAGAAAGTGCAATTGACTTAATCTCAGGGAGTAGCAGGCATTACAACGCGGGAGGTGTTAAATACATCAGGAGGGAGTGATCACTATCCTATAATACTTAAGGTCGGAGTAGAGATACAGCATGAGGAAAACTGAAGGTGGAAACTAGATGGAGCAGATTGGGACACATTTCAAATTATGTAAAGAGAAGTTTGAGAGTTTAATCAGAAGATTTATCAGATGGGGACCAATTTAATAAAAAGGTGGTGGGAGTCGTTATAAATGCAGCAGAGGAAACAATAGAAGTAACAGGGAGCAGAGGGACAAAGAATGTACCATGGTGGGATCTCTAAATTGTAGCATTTGCTAATTGCAAGTCATTTAGGCAGTTAAAAAAAAACATCATTCACTAGAGATATTAATTACAAAAGATCACAGGCAAGAACAACCAAACGTGCATACTGGAGGAATTACTGCAATAAGACTGGAAGAGAGACATCACTGGCTGATATTTGGGGAATGGTTAGAAAAATGAGTGGAATCAGAAGGAGTTATATAATGCCAGTCTTAGTAAGTGGTAATAAAACAGCAGTCAGTAATGTGGAGAAGGTAGAAATGTTGGCAGAAACATTAGTTAAAGTACACAGTTCAGATAATTTCTTAGTCGGAGCCAGAAAGTGCAGAGACAACACTCTTACCATGAACCCAGGTGTCAATATACAGAAGAGCACAACAACTGATGATTCACATGTAGCTTATTTGGGTTAAGGAGGGCTATCTCAAAGACAAGACAATCATCTCAAGGGAAGGACAACATCTGTCATAACATTGGAAGATAGTGCTCTTACTGTAGTTTTAAAATTATTTAACCAGACGTGTCTCTCACGCAGGTGAGTGTTTCCTCAAAGTTTAGTTTCACTTCCGTGAGGTTGTGGCCCAGTTAGTTTTCTCTGTCTGAAACCACATCTGAAGGTAATGTAACATGTTTAAAATGTTTTCCTCGTTAACACAAACTGTCGTTCTATCAATCTGTTTGTGTAACTTGCAGAAGTGGAAAGTAAGTAAAGTAGCAGTTCCAGCCTACTAAGTAATTTCCTGGAGTATTTCTGCTCCTTTCTACTGCAGTACATCTCAGAGGGAGAGACTTGACTAATCTACATTTTGTTTCTTTTTAGATTAAGATTTTGACAAAACAATCTGCTATTAATAAACTCATTTTTATATTTCCATGACCTTTATGTGCTGCTTATGTCACCAAGCATCATGTGTTATCAGTTTGTAAAATGTATCTAACATTTTAATCTGCACATGGATATAAAGAAACATAAAATGAACATATTCAAGTAAAGTACAAG
>NW_025738527.1:0-862 GCF_021292245.1 Micropterus dolomieu
ACAGGTACGTTGGTGGTTAAGTTGGTGGTTGCACAGGTACGTTGGTGGTTACGTTGGTGGTTAGGTGGTTCGACAGGTACGTTGGTGGTTACGTTGGTGGTTCGACAGGTACGTTGGTGGTTAAGTTGGTGGTTCGACAGGTACGTTGGTGGTTAAGTTGGTGGTTCGACAGGTACGTTGGTGGTTACGTTGGTGGTTCGACAGGTACGTTGGTGGTTACGTGGTTCGACAGGTACGTTGGTGGTTAAGTTGGTGGTTCGACAGGTACGTTGGTGGTTACGTTGGTGGTTCGACAGGTACGTTGGTGGTTACGTTGGTGGTTCGACAGGTACGTTGGTGGTTAGGTGGTTCGACAGGTACGTTGGTGGTTAAGTTGGTGGTTCGACAGGTACGTTGGTGGTTAAGTTGGTGGTTGCACAGGTACGTTGGTGGTTAGGTGGTTCGACAGGTACGTTGGTGGTTACACAGGTACGTTGGTGGTTAAGTTGGTGGTTCGACAGGTACGTTGGTGGTTAAGTTGGTGGTTGTACAGGTACGTTGGTGGTTAGGTGGTTCGACAGGTACGTTGGTGGTTACGTTGGTGGTTCGACAGGTACGTTGGTGGTTAGGTGGTTCGACATGTACGTTGGTGGTTAAGTTGGTGGTTCGACAGGTACATTGGTGGTTAAGTTGGTGGTTGCACAGGTACGTTGGTGGTTGCACAGGTACGTTGGTGGTTACACAGGTACGTTGGTGGTTAAGTTGGTGGTTCAACAGGTACGTTGGTGGTTAAGTTGGTGGTTGCACAGGTACGTTGGTGGTTACACAGGTACGTTGGTGGTTAAGTTGGTGGTTCGACAGGTACGTTGGTGGTTAAGTTGGT
>NW_025738529.1:0-7681 GCF_021292245.1 Micropterus dolomieu
AACATCCACCTGCTCTCTGTTTCTTATTCATCAATCATTCTGTAACTCAGTGATGTTCCTACTGGTCGTATTGTATACAGAGGAGAATGAAGTACTCAAGTCTACGTCCTGCATTGAAAATGTTTCTTAAGTAAAATTAAATACAATAAAAATATAAATATCAGGAAAATTGACTTAAAGTATTAAAAGTACTCACTGCAGTAAAATGTCACCAGTTACTGTTGTACCATCATATATACAATTATTATTCCATAACATGGTATTTTATAGACTCTGTGTGTTTTGTCTAAAAATCTGACTTTGCAAAGTAACTGAAGCTGTCAGATAAATGTAGTCAAGTAAAAAAGTAAAGTAAGATCTCCCTCTGAGATGGAGCAGAAGCAGATAGTGGCATGAAGAGAAAATACTCAAGTACTGTACAGGTACAACTCATTTGTACATGAGTAAATGTACTTAGTAACTGTCCACCACTGCCTGTATATATCATATCCACCTGACTCACCTACATCTGCACAAAAATACTTCCTTTTCTGGAGAGTGTGTATACGTGAGTGTACTGTATATATACTAGATACTGTGTACTGTAGTTTTCTGCTTGTTATGAGTTAGAACATCGTGAGCTGAGTCTAATCCGGAGTCACATTCCTCCTAAATAAATAAAGTGTGATAAGGACCAGCTTCGTGTCAAACAGCTGTTACATGCAGAAAAGCTGCAGTGCTCTAACAACACCGGCCGACGCAGCACGGTGCAGTTTTAATACTAACGTGATCTCTCGGATCAGAACCTGTTTGTGCTGCAGAACCAGCCGGAGCAGCGAGAGGAAACCACAGAAACTGAGATAAGACGAACAAACAGAGAGCAGACCAAGGTGAAGTCTGACCTGGGGAAGCCGTCGTCCTGCCACTCCTCCCTCAGCTCCATGTCCTGGATGTTGGGGGGGCCCCAGGCCCCTACGGGAACCCTGCAGGGACAACACCCATACAGTATAAATCAGCAGCAGTAGAGTTTGGAGTGATGCAAGTAAAAGTACACAAGTATAATCAGGAAAAGTACTTGTTACGCAGCGGGATGTTCCCTGTGATAATTACTAGATGATGACAGAAACAGTTTAATTCACATGTTTTATATCAAACATCTGAGAAGTTTCAGTAATAATACTGAAGTACACAACCAGAGTAAATGTACTGCAGACCTCCAGCACTGACCACAGATCAGTTCTGAGTCAGAGACACGGGGAGGACACGGAGCTGACCTCCCCTCACAATCCTAAACTCTAAAGTTTGTTCTATAGGATTAAGCCCTTTGTCTCGTCTTCAAGGACGTCCTAACGTCCACTCCAACCAGAGATAAAATAATTCAATTAAATTAAATTCATAGAAAAGACAAAAATACACACAAACATCAAAAAGGCGAGTAGAACCACAGAACAAATGCTCGCTCGAAACGAGTGATTCTGACTGTAGGACTGGAGAACACGGGCTGTGTGGAGGCCTCAGATTATTTACTGAGGAACCAAAACCTGCTGGAGGTCACGAAGCCCTGAAGGGACGAGTTTACTTTACAGCGAGTCACCACGGCGCCTCGCTCCCTCTCTGACACCAGCTTCTTCCTGCTTTTCCTGTTAAACATAAAGATGCTGTCAGGCGTCTCTCACCGGTTACCTGTCGGCGTGTAACACTCCTCAATCCTGCGAGCAGCTCGTCGTGCTTTTAAAATCTGAGTCTGATGGGACTGAACGAACCTGCCCGACCGCTCTGATTCTGATTGTTCACCTGGGCAGGTGAGGAGGGGCGGGGCTCTACTGTTCCTCTGTTTGTTGTTACTGAAGCAGACACACACACCCAGGTCACCACACCTGAGAGATGTGGAACACAAAGTGGGAGGGGGGTTTTGTTTCTACTGTGGTGCCTTCAGGGTCTGACTGGGAAACTCCAGAACTCTCAGCAGGGTCCTGTTCTCTCTGCACTTACAGGTGTTCTTTCCTGTCCAGGTTCTACATCGGGTTCCAGAGAAGGTTGCAGGTGGTCTTCAGGTGCTTGAGGGGGTTCCAAGGTTCCTGAAGTTACAGAAGTGCTTGAAAAGGTTCCAGGAGATTCCAGGGTCCTTGGGGACATAAAGAGTTCTTGAGGGATTTTTCAGGTTCTTGATGACTTTTTCATGAGTGCCTGAAGAGCTTCAGCTTTCCTTGGAGAAATCCCAGAGCTGCTGCTGCAGGTTTACAGAGTTCTTCAAGAGGTTCCAGGGGGCTGGAATTAGTTCCATGGTTCTTGAGAGGGTCTTGGGGTTTCTTAAGGAGGGTAAAGGGGCAACAAGGTTCCAGGGGAGCTTCAGGAAGTCAATGTTTGAGGATGTGGTATTTCAGGTGTTCACCAGTTATATACTCAGAGACGAGGAGCCCAGATTCAGACTCTCGGACTCATTTTAGATTCAGGGACACGTCTGATCACCTGATCGGTCTCTGGCCTGCATGGACTCTCATTGGACAGTCGAGTTATTTAAAGTAAGGCTGCCTTCCTCTCTGTCGACACGAGTTCGTCTGAATAAACTTTATTGAAGTGGACAAACTGATCTGGGATCACAACACATGCGATCTGTTGCCATGGAAACAGCCAGCAGCGTCAGATCTGACCTGTGAGGTGCAGAAGCGTTTCTACGTCTCTGAAACTTAAAAATGTCGAATACGTTTAATGAAATGAGCCAACACAGCGATGCCTTCATTGACCGTCGGGAAGAACGGACGCCTGCACTGAAACACCAGCTGAGGCTGAGCTTCCTCTTTCTGCCGCAACAGGAAACCAACACACACACGCTGTGAAACCCGAGGATCTCTGTTTGACTTTTCAATGTTAAACGTACCTGTCCTCGGCGTACCTGTCCGCGTGCCTGGTGGGGATGCTCATGATGTCACAGTGATGTCACGGCGTGTTCTGACCAGCATGTGAGCAGCTGGACGTCTCAGAGACTGTCTTCCTCCAGACTCTCTCTCTCTCTGTGAAAGTTCCCACTCTGACTCAATGGGACTCGCCCTCTCTCTCTCTGCCCGACAGGTTTGGCTGCATTTCACAGCACAGCCGCCGTCTGATTGGTTGAAGCTCACCTGCTCTGTGCAGCCAGGTGAGGCGGCAGGTCAGCTTCACTCCGACTTCATTAATATTAACCACTCAGCTGCTGAGGCTATTTAAAGCAGGAGGAAGTGCCGGGTGTCCTCAGGGTCCTACTGACCGCCTTCTGCATCAGCTGACGAACAGATGAAAAGTTCTGATCGAGGTTTTGACTCAAAACTAATTTTAAGTTAAAATTTTGCCTCATAGTAAAAAATGTCCCTTAATTTATATACTTATATTATTTATCTCCTAATTATATTTACTGTCCTAAACGTTACGAATCTCCAGATTCTGACTTTAAATCACTTCTCAGCATCAAGACTTATTCAATTGTTTAATAATCTGTAATTTTGACTTAAAGCAACATTATGTGGTAATTTTATCTTAAACATCTTTAAACTCATCTTGATGCGACGCCGACTCGGCGCGTTTATCACGACAGTGGAACGCTTTATGGCACCAACGCGACTCTTCAGCAGGTTCAGGAAGAAGCAAAGAGTTTATAATGTAGACAGTTCTCTACGCGTTCTCAGTGTGGAAATCATGAAGAAGCTGAAGAAGAGAGAGCGACAGGAAACATCAGACTGGCTTTGACTCGTTGAAGAGCTGAGAGGCTGCAGGACAGACGGCGAGCTTCTTTCATCAGTTTGCAGCCTGTTCCCTGAAAAGGTCGACCCGTCGTTCTTATGTTTGACCACCAAGTGTCTGCAGGAGGCCTCCAGCCTGGTTGGGATTATTTGGCTGCTTTATTTTTATTTTTGGATTTTGAATCTGTAGTTCTCTGAGAACAGACCGCTACTGAGTTTAGCGCCAGGATGAAGCACGATGACGCACAGTTTAGTTTATTAAGTGTTAATACGCGTTTTATTCGATGCTCCATGTTTTTACAGTCGAATGCTTCTGGATGATTTTAGGCCGACAGATATATAATGGAAAAATGTAAATATGAAAAAAGTTCCATCCATCGTCAACTGCTTATCCTGCGAACAGGGTCGCAGGGGGGCTGGAGCCAATCCCAGCTGACATCGGGCGCAAGGTGGGGTACACCCTGGACAGGTCGCCACACATAGACAGACAACCAGTCACACTCACCTAAGGACAATTTAGGGTCACCAATCAACCTAGTCTGCATGTCTTTGGACGGTGGGAGGAAGCCGGTGCACCCGGAGAGAACCCACGCACACACGGGGAGAACATGCAAACTCCACGCAGACGTTTCACGCAGACGTTTAGCTGCTAGCTACAAATCTGGAGTTGAAACGTACTAGCTAGCACACATTGGTACCGCCTGCCAGATCCTTTCTGCACATGCTCAGAAGTGGTTCTATCAGTCAAAGAAGGTCACCGCAAATCTGGCTGTTCAAAATTATCCAACTAAATCTTTCAAATCAAGATAACAAAATGTTTTTCTAATCACTGGAGATGAAACTGCTCACTGTAACAGGAATATGCTTAAGATATGAAAAACCTTATTCAGCTATGCTGGCTAGCTTTGTTGGCTAGCTAGCTTTGTTGGCTAGCTTTATTGGCGAGCTTTGTTGGCTAGCTAGCTATGTTGGCTAGCTTTGTTGGCTAGCTAGCTATGCTGGCTAGCTTTATTGGCTAGCTAGCTATGCTGGCTAGCTTTATTGGCTAGCTTTGTTGGCTAGCTAGCTATGCTGGCTAGCTTTATTGGCTAGCTCGCCACCCAAATTTCAAGCAACATTCAGCTGCTGCTGGCTGAGAAAGACGTCGGTGTCGAGAGAGACAGACGGCGAGCTGGCCTTCTTCCTGTTGGACTAGTTAGTAATAACTTAATAGCTGCTCGCTCGGGTCGAACATCAGTTGCATTTGCGATAATATGCAGCTAAGTGTGATAAAACAAGATCTTCTAACAGCAAAGGCTGCGATTCCACTCTGGTCACGTGACACGCGAGAGTAAAGCCGCCTCGACAGAACCCGACGCTGCAGAAACGTCAGTGTCAAAGAGGAACAGGCTCGTCAGGTGAGTGGGACTGTTCTGGCTTTTAGAAGAGTAAACCTGCTTTACTCTCACTGCTGCCTCACAGGGCGACACTACTAACCTGAACCAGCACAAAGCCACGTCCTGCAGCTGCACGGCTACAACGCCAAACGCCAGCGGGTCAAATCAGCCAAACAGAACCTGACAGGGATCCCCGAGAGAAATGTTTGGAAGCGTAACGCTATATGAACGTACTTCAAAACGGCTGGAAACAAACAGCTGAAGTTCTGCTGGTGATCATTTTTATGATTTTATTTTGTGAAAACCTGTTTTTCTGTTAAATTTGACAGTTTTTAAAAAAAGATTTAATGAACTGTTGAAAATAACGAACCAATAACGTTACAAACACAATAAAGCAGTTTGGGGTCAAAGGTCAGCAGGATGTGTTTCAAGCTGCTGCAGCGCCTCGTCTGTTCTGCTCGCTGTTTCCTGTTGCTGCATCACTTCCTGTTTCACAATAAAATCCCTCCAGTGACAGAGTCTCTTCCCCGAAACACTTATTGTGAAACATCGACAGGAAGTGTTTCATTATAGTGAACTCAGAGGAAGTGACATCACATGCAGGCGTGAAGCTGCAACTTTTATTTGAACGTGTTTAAAGGTGAACGTCTGCAGAGGTCAGAGGTCAGTTCCCTCGCCTGTCGGCCATCTTGCTGAACTTCTCCTCCAGGTCCTGAGCGCTGATGTGCGGCAGGCCGGCGTCCAGCGGACAGCCCTCCACCAGGCTGTTCATCGGGGTCGGAGGCACCCGAGACTCGTCCTCCTCCACGTCTCCCGGGCGACCGTCTCCGTCCTGCCCCTTCAGGAAGTCCTTAACGATGGGGAGGAGCTTCTTACGGGACGCCAGACTGTTTCCTTTAACGAGGCACAAAGAACACGTTTTAGTTAAAAGAAATGTTTTAATGAGTGCAGAGGAAACACCGGAAGCTTTCTGAACAGCTGTTCAAGCTCAAAGTGATAACTCGACTTTATCTGAATAAATCCACCACAGATTTTAGGTTTAAACAAATACATTCCCGCCGGATTAGAACCGACTGTGAGTCTCGTCTTCCACCATCGCTGTTTGTTGGTACGAAATGCATTCTGGGATACAACAGACAGACAGCTAGTAGCATAAAGGCTAGCAGTGAGAGCGCCACCAACACACTGTCAGTCAAAGTGGCCACGCCCCTAATTATGCAGAACTTTAAGGTTTAACAGAAACAGGTGAGTTAGGTCAGGTCAGAGGAGGCAGAGTCTACCTTGCTGATAGGCTGTGATGTGAGCATGGGGGCTGCTGATTGGACAGAGGTTGAGGGCGGGGTTACGGGCCTGTTCCAGGTAGAGGCTCATCTGGGGGAGGGAGGACACATGGGTTGTCATGGCAACTCAAATTAAAATAAAAACACATGAATGAATTAGAGATGAAGCAGCAGCTGCCTGTAGAACAGTACTACTACAGTACTACAGTAGTACTACTACAACAGTACGCAGGCGTCTGCACCGAGTACCTCTTCCCTGCAGGTGGCGCTGTGGCTGAACACGGCGAGCTCTCTCATTGGCTCTTTGCTCTCAGTGAAGGAGATGGTCATCAGCAGCAGCAGGTCGAAGCCGAACTTCAGACAGAAATCAGAGAGCTCCGCCTCCAAATCCGCCCTCTGCAGGAAGTCCTGAACACACACACACACACACACACACACACACACACACACACACAGAGTGCAGTTAGTGATCTCCTACACTACCCAGAATGCCTTTTGACCTGACCTTAAGAGATGTGCCTGCAGTCTGAGAGGAAGCTGTGCCTGTCAGCCAGAGTTCTGGGCGACTCTCTGAGTCCACCTGCTGTCAGACACCTGACGCTGCAGCTGATTGGTCAGGAGCCTCCAGGTACATGAGCTCACCTCAGTCTACTACAGCGTGCAGTACAAAGTACAGCGTGCAGTACAGTGTGTAGTACAGTGCAGTACAGTGTGTAGTACAGTGCAGTACAGTGTGTAGTACAGTGTAGTACAGTGTAGTGCAGTGTGTAGTGCAGTGTGTAGTGCAGTGTGTAGTACAGTGTAGTGCAGTGTGTAGTGCAGTGTGTAGTGCAGTGTGTAGTACAGTGTAGTACAGTGTAGTGCAGTGTGTAGTGCAGTGTGTAGTACAGTGCAGTACAGTGTAGTACAGTGTGTAGTACAGTGTGTAGTACAGTGTGTAGTACAGTGCAGTACAGTGTGTAGTACAGTGCAGTACAGTGTGTAGTACAGTGCAGTACAGTGTGCAGTACAGTGTGCAGTACAGTGTGCAGTACAGTGTGCAGTACAGTGTGTAGTACTGACTGACCTCGAGTTTGATGTAGAGAACAGAGACGGCCAGATTCAAACTTCCTGAAGCAGCTTTCATGTCCTTCAACAACATCTGTTCTGTGTTCAGACCTGAGGACAAATACTGCAATAAATACTACAAAATCAGTGTTTCCTCTATATGCATTCTATGATGCATCACGACCGCCGCTACTAACATTTCCCACTAAGCTCTACAAATGTTTTCACTCGCACAGTGCGGGAGCGCGGCAGCACTCAATGCTCGGCCTGCTTCTTCTCCTCGTTC
>NW_025738530.1:0-5884 GCF_021292245.1 Micropterus dolomieu
TTAAAATCTGTGTCCAATCAGGTGGAGGGGGAGGAGCTGGTGGAGCTTCTGAAGCTGCACGACTCTGTGTACGAGCAGGCAAACAGCTGGTTCACCTCCCTGAAAGACAACATGAAGAGCCAGATCCTGAGCCACTTCGGACACCTTCCCAGCAAAGATCCCGACCCACAGGTGTGCAAACACCCGTGTAGCATAATTTCACCACTTTTACCGCGATCACTACAGATTTAAATCTAAATATATGATGAAACAAGACGCCAGTTTACCGTTAGCCTCCTGAAACTGCTTGAAACAACACAGATTGCACATTGCTGCCCTCATTATCTGCTAAGATTATGTTGTATAAGATGTTTAACGAAGGAAAGGATAATTTAAAAATCCACGATTTCATGATGCTTCCTTTGTAGACATGGTTTTAAGAAAAAAAAATTGCTGGTTATCCAAGACTATTGTCAAAAAGGAAAGCATGAATACGAACACCATATGCTTAAGAATGTAGTTAGGAGTGTCCAACAAGTGTCCTCGTATTAAAGCTGCATTCCTTGGCAGTCAGAGGCCTAGGGAGCATGGATATTTTCCTAGAGCAGTAAGTAGGTGGGACGGTAGCTGTTTCCTCGATCAGCTGCCTCAGGTTTTCTTTTTACAATTCTCTGCTCAAACTGGCAGAAAACCAGCACTAGAGAGCAAATGCATTGAGTACCGCACAGTAATTGTCAGTGGAAAGACGCATACAGAGGTGAATAGACACATTCGTCCTGTAGCTTACATAATAAATGTAGTTGTCACAATCTTTAAGTCACAAATTTTAATTTAATGTTTCATTTTTGAGTGAGAAATCTTTCCTACCCCGTCATCATCTAAAGAGTAAAAGTTTTATAATATACAGAAATCAACTGTATGTATCTTTTCTCTTCTGCAGGGCAGTCCCAGTGGTCCGGCCTGGTCCTGGTGGCTTCTTGCTGTCCTTCCATTGGAGGGTCGAGCCCAGCTCACCATCCTGGCCATGACATCCCTCAAGGACCGCCTCATTGCCATCCGCAGGGTCCTCATCTTCGTCACGCGCAAAAGGCCGCGGTGATTGCCCAGCCGCTCGGGGAGACAGACCTGAACCGCTTGGAGTTCTATGCAGTTCAGCAGTTCATTCGCTCATTTGTTCAGTCATTCATTTGTTAATTTGATCACTCATCGAATGATCCATTCACTCGTTTATACGTGTGCATTTTTCATTTACTGGCCCATACCTACATCAGTTCGTTCTCTCAGATGCTCATGAATTCCTTCCTGTGTAGCGCAGCATTTCTGAGCACACGTGTCAGTTCTGTGGTGAGCGTCAGGTGGGTCGGGTTGCTGGCATGAGGACATTCCTGGTTTCACTTCTGTCTGTTCATCCAGCCAACCCCCACCTGCGTTCTCTCACTGGACGAATCAGGCTACAATATCTGAGCAAGTGACCTCTCACCTCTTGTTCTCTTTTGAGGCAGAGGTAAAAGCAGTAAGCTGTTTAGGTCACTTCTGGGTCATTTCCCCGACTCTGTTATGCAGGAAAGAAAATTTATCAGAAAATCAGTGTGAGTGAAAAGGATCAGGTTCAAGAGGAAAAACCTTTCCTACATACACTAAGCAGTATTTCACATAAGCTGAAACAGAAGTCACCCACTCGAAAAGTCACCTAGTGCAACATGAACACACCTGTGATGACTGCAACACACAAAAGTGAATGTACTGATGAGGCTGTAGTATCTGGATGTTCATCCCTTTTCTCCCTGCTACATTTTTGGAATCCGTTCGGCAAGTTGCACATGAGGACAGATTCCTGTGTGTGTGTGTGTGTGTGTGTGCCCTCGCAGCAGCTGCTTCACTCTAAATCTTCCTGACTGAGCCAAAATTAATGTGCAGAAACCTGAAGCTTTCTGTCCGCTGCCTCACCCAGCGGTGGGCATATGTACCTCAGACTGTCTTGATAGAAAGTCACAGGCACCATGAGAGTCGTTGCACTGAGATAGGACTGTGATTTTGCCCATGTTAACACTAAAAACCACAGACTATACAATGTGTGAGAACAAGTCTACAACAACGTGCTCAACTTGTTTTGAAAGGAGGTTCAAGTAAGAAAGTCGGGCTGTCGCACAAGTTCTAGCTACATTTAGGAGACAGATACGAATGCATCCTCTCGGATACAGTTGAAACTTTAATGTCCTATTGTAGCATATCTGTGGGACTTAGTTATAGGGGTCAATTGTGTACTTTTTATGTTGTTGTTTTTTTGTCTCTCTCTCTCTGCTATGCCCTTAAGTGTATGTGTATGGTGAAATCTTAAGTTGAGTTATTTATATGTATATCAATGTAACTCTGAGGCCTTTGTAATGTTTTATTTAAGGAACGTTTCCCCTCTATCGCTTTCTCTCTCAGTGCATTTACATGCACACTGCAATGCAGCAATTATGGTGCTTAAAGTTGAGTTTTCTTGTAAACAGTTTGTTTATAGTCAATGTTTCTCAATAAAACATGTGTATCCTTGAAGCCTCGAAACAGATGAATAGGTTTCCTTCCTCATACAACATTTTTTAACGTGTTTTTGAATGTGCGTTGTTTATTCTATCTTCCGTGCCTTTACTGGCGCAATGCTGTGTCTCTTAGCACCCCCAACTTGTTATCGGTTGGAAAGCTTGAAACTGTCTGCAGGAATTTGTCTCAATAGCGCAACTAGTGGTCAAAAAGTGGTTAACGTTGCACAATAAAACCCCAAATTTATACAATGAGTGAATGAAAAGTACCATGTGTTTTGTTTATTTGTAAGAGCAAGCAGGTGACCAATACGATTTCCTGCTGATGGTTTCAAGCTGGTCCACTGATCAAATGGTGGTTGCAGTAACACGTATAAGACCCCCCCCCCCCCCACACACACACACACACACACACAAAGTTTTAGATTTAAAAAAAAAAAATCCATTGCAAATATATTTTATGAAGATTTGAATTGTTTTGGTGAGAAACACTGACTGTTGACCTGACTGTGTTTGTTTACAATCTGATTCAATGGTGTACCTTTTTAAAAGGAAGGATGAATGGTAAAGGAAGTGTTGAATGCTTAAATTTAACTATCTGCAAGTTATCAAATGAAATCAAGTATTTACAAGCCGCAGTGACTCAAAATAGTGAAGCACACTATAAGCCACATTATGCTTAACTTTAAGCCGGTCAAGTTGTTTTCATAAGACAGCTGTGGTTGTGATCTTGGTGTGCATGTAAATGCACTGTTTCTCTGTATAATTCTGACTTCCAAATGTTTGTGACTACTGCAGTCACACTGCATTTCCCTGGTATATTTGTAAAGGGAGATCTTAAACCTATTTTTTATCGCAAATAAAGAAAAACCCATTCTGTCCTGCCTCTCCCTGTTATTTCGTAGCAGCTCTTTATTATTAATATTTAGAAAGTGAGGTAGATTAACTTTCCCATACAGCAACAACATCCTCATGTACCCATATCGGACTGCCATGCTCACACTTGTATGTAATATTAAGTGGATGTTTGTGACCTATGAAGCAGATCCACTCCACAGGCTTGTCAATGACAACTAAAAAAGCAGGTTCATTTTACTCATCCATATTTAGTTAATTCGGAACCGTTCCTCCACAACTTTGAAGATGGAGGAAATATCTTGCCACTGACAGTCAAACAAGAATGTGACTTACTCAAGAACATCCTGGCAGTGGTTTTTAATCTGTGAGTCCCATAAACTGCCATTACATGTTTGTGATAAATCCAATCAGCCCACTGAGTTAAAATGTGCCTTTGATCCAAAGGAAGTTAACTATGTTCAGTTCATTAAGCTGTTTTTCCCCCAATCTTTCATTGGCTTTTCATTCATTTCACTGGTTGAGTCCATCAAAATTTACCACATCACACCTTTTCTCCTGTATACCATACTTTATTTCTCAGATGTTCTGTGACTTTATAAGAGAAACAAATGTTAAAAGGCTAAATTAATTTAGTAAAAAACCTTGTGAACATAGATGAGTAATTGTTGGTACATAAGGAAATCAGAGAAATTCTCATATACCCCCTGAGGAAGTCCAGTTGCTCAGAAACATTTGGGAAATAAAGTATAATATCTTGGAGAATGATTGTGTGTACAAAAATTAGAAAATGTCACACAAGGAAAATAAAATTGCCCGACTGAAACATGCTCAAGATTGGTGTTCTGTTATAGTCGATATTATGTTGATGGAAGATTCACGAACTGAATGAGAAACGGTTTGAGCAAGCACATATGGACTACAGCGTTTACCTAACCTAGTTTGAAAGTAGATCATTTCTAGGCTTGGAGAGAAAGGCAGGCCTGAGATGTCTGAGCTGAGATCTTCAGAGTTCACGTGGACTCTTCAGGATACACCCATCCATTACCACTCTGCTACAGAAACATGTCACTGAGTGGAAGGTTAGGTGCTTACTTCCACACTTGTAGATGAGGCTGTTGGCTGGTGTCTATATTAGTAACTAGTCTGTAGTGCAGACAATAAGCATCTTCCTGTATTTTCTCCTCCTAGGCTCTGCCACTGAATGTGTTTTATATAGTCTGCGCAGTGTGACTGTTGCTGGGCAAAGTGAATTTGGGTTGTTTCTTTTTTTAAATGTCTCCGTTCTTCCCTGCTGGGCTGTAGGACACACTCACGCCTGTGTGCCACATGGGGGCAGTGTTGAATGGTGAGATGAATTGTGGGGGCAATGAGTTCACACAGGATCCTTACTAAGAGGAGAGAGAAGACAGACAAAACAGAAAGGCAGACATCCCAGATAGCAATTTCTGGTTCAAATTAGACTCTGAGGATGGTCATTTACAAGGTTCCTGGTGGACAATAAATCCCGAAGCAACACATTCATGTACAACATCCAACATGATTTGGCACCAACTTGATGTTATGTGATTTATACTTTGTAAACTGAGCTCTAGTCATCATCCTGAAAGTATCCTCACAACATCAGAACGTTCTATCATTATCTACAACCTATCTTCCAGAAGATGCACGACTTGCAGGGGTACACATACAGACCAAACCAAACCTGCTAACTCAGAATGTAGAAATCCTGTCTGAATCGAAGGACACTGCTGAGATTCACACATTAGCTAGACACAAAGTCTGGTACTGAATAGTATGTAGTGTCACTCAAAAAACTGGACATGATGCATTCTTTTCAGGTGAGTGGCATCTCATGGAAATCTTTCTGTAAAATCATAACCGTAAAGCCAATCCCAGCTGACATTGGGCGAAAGTCGGGGTACACGCTGGACAGGTCGCCAATCCATCGCAGGGCCACACTTAGACAAACAACCAGTCACACTCACACCTAAGGACAATTTAGGGTCACCAATCAACCCTAGGCCGCATGTCTTTGGACAGTGGGAGGAAGCCGGAGCACCCGGAGAGAACCCACGCAGATAATAATAATAATAATAATAATCCTTATTTGTAGAGCACTTTTCAAAAACAAGTTACAAAGTACTTTAACAAGTGTAGAGAATAATACAAAAAAACAAGATAAGAGCATGAAAAATTAATATAAAATTAGTAAAATACAATAAAATAAAAGGGATAAAATAAAGTCAAATAAGATCGGGAAAGGCTCTCCTATAAAAGTATGTTTTAAGAAGGGACTTAAAAGAGTTCACTGACTCAGCCGACCTGATTTCCTCGGGCAGGCTGTTCCAGAGCCTCGGGGCCCTGACTGCAAACGCTCTGTCCCCTTTAGTTTTCAGTCGAGACTCTGGAACAGACAACAGACCTCTGCCCGAGGATCTCAAGGTACGTGCTGGTGTGTATGGGACTAAAAGTTCAGAAATATAACAAGGCGAGAGGCCATGAAGAGCTTTAAAAGTGATCAA
>NW_025738531.1:0-3743 GCF_021292245.1 Micropterus dolomieu
AATATGTCTGTGCACATATATTAGGTGTACATGCAGAAGATTTGGAACCTCTCTTTAGTGGTTCTCAAAGAGGGGTCCTGGGACCCCCAGGGATCCTTGAGGGGGTTCCAGGGGGTCCCAAAAAGGGGAATAATTCATTTTCACCATTATTCCATCCATAAGTAACACAATGACAGAACGTATAAATATTTTGGTTATAGGTTTCATACACTCTGTGTTAGAAAACATCTTAGAGAACCACTGCTTTAGGTTAACCTTGCTGGAAAAAAATCACAACATAGTTTATAAATACCGTATGCTTATTATAGCCAACACTAAAGTTCAGTTCCTCTTATTGGATGCAGCTGGCAGAAAAACTTGACTTACGTCACTGACAAATAACTTTCACCAACCATCCACAATAAAACATGGAGCTAATGGAGGCAATTTATTAATTGCCTGAATAAATGAGTAGAAGATTTCACAGGCACTTACTGCCATTTGGCTGCAGATGGGCAGAATAATCTATAATAATAATCTATGATAAAGAATAACTGCTTTTAGGGCTGGGCAATAAATCAATGATACTTATCATACAATTTCCCTCAATAACATAAAAAATGTTCAATATATGTTGGATTTTATTCATTTCCTATTTCACTATTTCCTATTGCACATAATTTTCCTATTAAGATTGTGTTAAGGAAAGGGACAGTATATACAGTAATATTGCCGAAGCCTCGAGAAAAAAACACCTTGATAAACATGTTCTGATATTTTTAAGATCGCTCAAGGTAACCAGTTGTTTTAGATCAGCCCAAACAAAGTGTTACCTGGATGTTGACGTGCTTAATCAATTCGTGACTGGAAGACAGTCGTGTGTGATTGCTCGGTCAGCTCGGCGGTAACGTTAACATAACGAGCCGCGAGTAGATATTGTTCAGGTGAGTTCGAATCCAGTTTGACGCCATGTTGTAAATAATGTTTTCTTTCATTTCTTTTTTCGTATGTGGCTTTATAATGTAGTGCTCACTTATACAATCATGTTCGCCGCAGTAGATTAAAGGTGCGACTTGAAATTCGCCAGGAATATGTTTGTGGATGTGTGACGAATCTGTGATGGAGGCGGTCCGCAGCGGATGCACACAACACGCGCACGCGTATGGCAACCAGTTAGTTTGAAAACCAGTAGGGCTACAACACCGGACCAGGAGCTTGGGGAGATTATTTAATGTATAGTTCATAATGCAGTGATCATCATTGCTTTGTAATGCTGAACGCTAAACATAAAGTTAATTGTATTACTGTAATAAGTCCGATAAAAAAAGGAGCAGCCGAATAAAATTAAGCAGTTTATCCCCATTTGTCCTACAAGTGCAGCATCATTAGAAAGCACATAACAAGTTGTAGGCTAACTTATTTTAACGTTAAAAACCCGAACGGACTCATGTGAAGCCTATTCGTGGTGGTCTGTCTTACACATATATAACGCAACCAAACCATAAGGTCGGTTTATTTAGGTAACTTAAATGTTTGCTCACTGTTACTAACATGTAAACATTTAACGTTACTGTCTAACGTTAGCGTTAGCATGGTAACAATAACTGCTTTTCTGCAATTTAACGAGTTCGCTAACCTTTTCTGGAAAGTATCGATACGGTCTCTCCTTCTTCCATTTCGATTAGGATTAAGTATCTTCTCTCGACTTTATTCAGATTAGTTATGAATTGCCTCGTTGGACTTGCTGTGGTGGTTTCCGATCGTTTACGAGTTAACAACTGATCTCGCGTATCCGGTTTTGAAATTGCCGGGTACCAACGCATCCTCTTCTCTGATTGGACGGTTTGAAATTGGGGGGAAGCACGCATGCGCAAAGCCCCTGCATTGATTGGAGCGGATAAACAATAAAAAAGTACTGCACATTGAGCTGGCTCTGTTTTTACCTTTTTATTTACAGTCTTTACCTGCTCATAAAGCAAAGATTATTACAAGCTCTACACTTATTTTCGGGAGTTTATGGCATATCTGAAATAATATCACTAAATTTAAAGAAATACAATGCATGGGCCATCTGTTTCTGGTCAAAACTGGCTGATGTTTTTATACAGAAACATTTATTTCCAAAACATAGATTCAACCTAAAAACGGATTGTAATATAAGTGTGTGTGTGTGTGTGTGTGTGTGTGTGTGTGTGTGTGTGTGTGTTCGTGAGCATGAGTTGAGACCGGTTGAAATGTACGATTATAATAAACTAAAATGATGTTGTCTGGAAGGTTTGTTTCCAGTGCACGTTGAGGTGGGAAAAGAGAGTGCTCAAGAAAAAGATGGGTCTTGTCTGGTCAGAATTACACCTTTGCAGGTTTAAAATGTTATGTATCAAAAATAAAGTGTTCCTGCAGAATGGCCATAGTTTTACATTACTGTATATCGTTTATTTAGATGATTATTACAAATGCAGGTGGCTGGATGACGAGAAATTGAGTATGTAAAATCTCATTCTGCCAAGTAAGCACATAGCATACTAATGTAGCGTGCAATATTACCCACTGAAATGTGGTGGACTACTGAGTTCATAGAGAGTATAAAGGACAAAATTAAAAATAGTCAAAAGTATATCATATATGCATCATACTATACATCTACCAATTGTCATAATTTACATACTGTATTACACATTTCTTAACATTGTTGCATTCAATAAAATATACCCCTGTTACTGACATGCAGGAAACCTGGGGCCACTTAGGCTTTTATTCGAGTAGGAATACTGGTTGGTTTCTGGGTCTCTGGGCAAAAACCTAAGCTGCCATTTGTGATCTTCTGTATGCAATAGAAATAAGAGTACAGCAATTTATGGCATTTTTGAATTCCTCCTAGAGCATTAGTCTTATCGCCTAAAATTTTCGGTGTGCAAATGTCTATTGTGAAGTCATATATCCCTTTTGAGTGTCATTTATTAAATCCTGAGTGAGCATAGAAATTACAAATCCAAATCATATATTAAGTCATAAAGATTTATTGAAAATGCACTGCACATCTTTAAATAATTGTTAGTAAGCAGATCAATATAAAAATATACATTAAAATGGTACATAAATAGATAAATAAATGAACAGATAAAAGCAGATACAGTGTATCATGTCCTTCTGCACTATAAATACACAGGATACTCACCAGACAGCACAATAATGCCACCTTATGGTGAAACTTGACTATGTCAATACACTAAGTATTTCTCTTTCTGTACTTGGTACATACAGTACATAGATAATAATAATAAATAAATTAAAAAAGTCTTTTGATTTTTTTTGAATCAAAATAGCTGATGTGCAGTATATATTTATTATTATTTATTATTATTCCTTGCAAAATTCAAGCCATAATTCATTAGGACCTGAGCACGAAATGTGTGAGGACCCTATTGGAACTGAAGGACTGATATTTCTGCATATTAATCGCATTTTGTACAGCCTAAATGTCTAAATGTGCGTGAAATCTCACAAAACTTTGCACACACATCAGGTATGGCAAAAAATTACGCATTTTATGGGTCATGAGTATGGGCAATTTATGGCATTTTTGAATTCCTCCTAGAGCATTAGTCTTATCGTCTAAAATTTTCGGTGTGCAAATGTCTATTGTGAAGTCATATATCCCTTTTGAGAGTCATTTATTAAATCCTGAGTGAGCATAGAAATTACAAATCCAAATCATATATTAAGTCATAAAGATTTATTGAAAATGCACTGCACATCTTTAAATA
>NW_025738532.1:0-3902 GCF_021292245.1 Micropterus dolomieu
ATGACAGTTGACGATTTGGCTTGTCGTCTGCCTTGAAGTTTTGCTCTAAATGTCTACACACTGAATGAGAAATGTGTAGAAGCATCTGAGACCTGTGGGTGAACTTATAGTTGGTTAAAAAGTCACCACAACTCATGTGTTGCTTTCTGATTCCCAAAGTGTAGGTCAAAATTAATGTGCACAACTGACTCTGATTAATATTTTTTGTCTTTAGTTTTGCATTTCCAAAAAATATGACAGAAAAAGGCATCAAGAATGCCAGAAAGCTTAGTAGGTTGGAATGATGAGGGGATAAGGATAAAGAAATATCACATGCTTTGGCACAATTTCCAGGTCAAGTGTCTGTGCAAGGTGCAGTATGACAGTTTAAACTACAAGCTCCCCAAAAAGCCTCACAGGAAACAGCTTATCTCTCTAAAGCTCACTTTGAAGTTGAACTTAACTGAATCACCACTTGCCTGATTCAGCTATTTCAGAAATATCCACTCCTTGTTCGTATGTCATGAAACCCAAAACAGAGAAAATGGCGAAGCCCGCAAAAAGGCTGGTGGCACTGTTCAGTAAACACAAGTAGAAACAGTCCCTGAAAGAAAAATGAATTTAGTTCCAGAAATGTGTAGGCAATTGAGGAGTGGATACAAGTGTTCCAGCTTAGCTAATGCTAACCACAGGCCCATACTAATTAAACTTCATTATCACATGTTTAATTAAGAAAATTCTTGGCTTTGTAGCATAAAGTTTCACTTAAAATGATGTGATGGGAGTGCAATGAAGTAAGTCTGCAGGGATGTTATATAAAAGACAAGAAACACTAACATTTCCTGTAAGAATTCAGATACAGTTACATTTCATTTCCAGCGGGATAGTTTCGAAAGTTGTACCTGTAACAGTCGTTGTTGTAAGTGTTATAACTCCCAAGAGAGGTTAGGAACCCGAAGCCGACAGCATAAGAGAAAAAGATCTGAGTGCCAGCATCCATCCATACCTGAAAAGGTCAAACAAATACTTGTGTGTATGTGCATGGCCCTGTGTAGAGTAAACAATGTAATTATTCTGCTCGTAAGATTGTATGTGTGTTTTTACCTGGGGGTCTGAAAGGCGAGTGATATCAGGGTAGAGGTAATAAATGATCCCATCCATTGCCCCGGGTAGGGTAACACCACGTATGAACAAAACCAACAGCATAATGAAGGGAAATGTGGCTGTGAAGATGGCTGCCTGAAAAGAAGAGGAGGAAACAGTCAGTAAGAACCCCCTAGCACGCTGCTATAGTGAAACAGATCAGCCACATCTGGGGTGTAGGGCTAAAAATAAAGATTATTTTCATTGATTAGTTTATAAAATGGCAAGTCCAATTTCCTAGAACCTAACACAACATCTTCAAATCAACAGTTCAAAACCCAATAATGACAAAGAAAAGTAGCAAATCCTCACCTTTGGGAGGCAGGAAACAACAAATGTTTGGCATATTTCCTTCATAAATGAATTAAATGATCAAATATCAATGAATATGCTGATTGTGATATGTGATTAATTGACTAATTGTTTCAGCACTGATCTTTAAAAAATCAGTTCCCAACATATAAATGAACATGAGCTCAATCCTAGTTCATCTGATACTAGGCAGCATGGTTCATGGTGTAGGATCTGATTTTGAATAAGCATTATTTAAGAAATGTAAAAATTGCCTCAGTTGGATTACTGTACTGACTGGCGACCTGTCCAGGGTGTACCCCGCCTTTCGCCCGATGTAAGCTTGGATTGGCTCCAGGCCCCCGCGACCCTGTACGCAGGATAAGCGGTTGAAGATGGATGGATGGATGAATGGATTACTGTACTGCAAATTAGCTGCAGCCAATGTAATGTTGTTTTAGTTTTTTTTAGGTTTCAGTACTGGTGTGAAAACCTCAACACTGGTGATATTTAAATTAAAATTGGGGGCATACATTTCTTGGATTTTGTGTTAATGTGTATATTTATTCTATTATTTAAAAGAATGGCTTGGACACATCAAACACCTGCTATTACATGAAGACAGATAAGAATAACCCCCCCCCCCCCCCCCCCCCCCCGAACTGTGGATTGATTGGATAGTTTAAAAAAGTTTTCTCCCACTGTTTATTGTTTAAGTAATAAATACAGAGCATTACATCGAGATGCAGAGCTGCAGGAAAAACGCAGAAAAGACAGATGCATGCTGTGTTTAATTCTGAAGTGAAGTGGGTAAGGGGAGAGAGACTGATTTAAAAGCATTACTTTCAAGAGTGTCACTGAGTGAAACCCCGTAGCTCTGTGACTTCGGGCATGTTCACTGGTGTAACAGGGACAAGGGGCTGATTTTCATCATAGAAGCAGATCATCAGATTGTGAAGTACTGCAGCTTCAGTAGTAACGGCAGCCTTCCCTTCAACACACAGCTCCGCTGCTCACAAATGCAGAGCAAATGTCTTGTGAGCATAGGTGTCATTTACACTGGGGATGCTGGGGGGGACATGTCCCCACCACCTTTTGAAATGGCTGATTTTGTCCCCACCACTTTTTTAAAGTATAATTTGTTAAAAAACGTTTGAAATATAGCTTGCAGTTAAATAACAAATGAAAATGCCCGCAAAGGTTTATTTGCACATTAAATAAACATGCAATGCAAATAAAATACAGAAGAAACAAATGTGCATTGTCCAAAAAAGGTAACTTAGGCTTAAAATCAAAACAAGCTACTTATTATAAAATGACCCAAAAACGTGCATGCACCAATCAACAACTTTAACAACTTCTTGACACAACTTTAACAACTTCTTTTTGGCCACGTTTTCCGTTCTCTCCCTTTGGGGCAGAGGAAGCCTTACCCAATCCTAACCTTAACTTTAGGCAGTCTGTTTTGATCATGTTTCTTCCAAAGGCCTAGGGCTAGACTGGCTATCTGGGCTGCCACAACTGTCTTTATTTATTTATTTTCTCAGTTTTCTTAATTGACACTGAGATGGCTCAATCAAATTTGGTCCACTTGGTTTGGGGAAATTGTACAATAGGCATGCACATTTAAGGAGACCATAAGGATGATGAACTGGTGGGTGGTGTTCGACCGGTTGTTTGTGTGTGTATGTGGGTTGGTGGGGGGGTCTAACCAAGTCGTGATAACTTTTAAAACTAAAATAAAACTTCATATCCCCAGCTGTACCCACAATACGTTGTGTAAACAATTCACAACAAGTCATTCATCAAAAAGTAGTATGATGTCATGGACCAAAGGTGGCTTGGCCTCCTATCTACATTGTATCTGCGAACAACTCTGCGATGCCAGGGGTCAGCATACCCAGGTCTCCATCTTTGCTTGCCACCTGGGTGACAATGTATCCAACCTGAGGGTGGTTAGCCCACAGAGTGGAGGCACAATGTACTTCTTTTGGGCTGTGCCCAACATGTGACCCCTCCATGGGTCAAGGCGAGCTCTGACTGACACACTTCATTGGGAAAAGCATTTTGGGTAGACTTTTACCAAAATGTATGTATTTATGGATGTTGTTCACTGTTCAAGCAGCTAACCTTTCCTGTTGACTTGATACCCTTCCAAACGCAGAAGTAGCAGATGACCCAGGTCAGGATGAGACACAAGACCAGTTCCCACCTCAAGCTCCCCACCTCCTCGATACCACCAGAGATTTTCAAAACCCGACGCCTGGAGAGAGAAGCGAGGCAATGTTGAGGGGAAGGGTGAGAGCAAAAAATGAATGACAGGTGAAAAGGAATGGAAAAATAATTATAGGTAGAGGGGAAAACTGAGTGACAGGAGGGGAGGGGGAGAAAATCAGAGGTCGGCTAAAACAAGTGTGGAGAAGACTGGAGGGGAGAGAGAGAGGAACTGGAGGGCAGGGTTGAAAAAGGGAGAAAAGAGAAAGGAGAGG
>NW_025738533.1:0-2067 GCF_021292245.1 Micropterus dolomieu
CCTCTGTAGCTGTTTCTCAGTCATCTTCACAGCTAAAGTCCCGTAAGAAGTCCAGCATGTTCGAATGTACTGCTGTTTGTTTACATTCTCTCTCCGACTGCTTTGAGCGCGCCACCTGCTGCTCGCTTCGAGCAGCTTTGTTTGTGCTGAATTTACAGACCCAGGGGCTGTGTAGGAAAACTGGATTTTTTTTAGAGCACACGAAAAACAGAGAGCTACCTACCCATGAGGAAATATTCGCCAAATTTAACAAAAAGTGTATTGGATTAAAATCGCAAAGTAGCCCTTTAAGAGGACTATCAGGCAGTGAAAAAGATGGCAAATGGCTGGGGCCCCCAATCCCACATTACTCTTAAGCTTTGTCCCATATTACATATTATTCTAGCTGTGCTTTTGCTCTAGAAAAGAGACTAAATTAAGAATACTCAAATACAACAGTCTTCATATTCCATCCATCGTCAACCACTTATCTTGCGTACAGGGTCGCGGGGGGCTAGAGCCAGTCCCAGCTGACATCGAGCAGTCAATCACAGGGCCACACATAGACAAACAACCACTCACACTCACATCCACACCTAAGGACAATTTTGGAGACACCAATTAACCTAGCCTGCATGTCTGTGGATGGTGGTAGGAAGCTGGAGCACCTGGAGAGAACACACGGGGAGAACATGCAAACTCCACACAGAAAGGCAGTCTTCATATTGTTTTCACTAATTTTGTAATCCCATTGTCAAAGACTGCCAGTGATGGAACAATCCATGTACAGCCCCAGCTTAACCCCTAACCAACAACAGATTAATGCTGTATGAAACTCAAGAAACTGACTTCTCTTTTACTGGAAAGATAGCTACTCTACATATATTTCTTGACTTTGGCTGCTAGGTTACATATACATATATATAACTATATTTTTTTAAATTGGTTGAAACTTTAAATTTTAATTTAATTTCAATCAAAATATTACTTCTACTCAAGAAAAATACATTCACATAAAGTAAAAATATTGTTTAACATAGAGACCATGACAAATTTTTTTTACTTTGGTACAAAATACATTTTTATTTTAGCATAACCCACTTTTTACAATAACATCCACGTATAATTTTTACTTAGGACTAAACTAATTAAAGTGCTGTGATTTGTTACAAGCAATTTAATCAAATTTACCCAACTTAAATTTCTAATTCAATACAAACTATATATTTTTTAATTATACCATAATCAATCTATTTTCTTTAGTCACAAGACAAAACTTTACTTAATATAGGTCAATATAATTTATTTTGGTTTGTTGCAACTTTCACTATAAATAAAAGCTAAATTTGCATTACTTCAGTTACGATAAAACCAGTGAATGCTTAATTTAGTTGAGTTCCTTTAAAAAAAAAAAAGGCATGAATCTTCTCTTCAAACAGCCTTAATGTTTATGGTGATGATGTTGTCTTTTTTAAAACTATGCATCACCATTACTGAAAAAAATAAAATAAGCCATAAAAATAAATTAAAGCTGCAAGCAGCGTTGGGCGGGCTCTCGCACTTGTAGCGCGTCCGGGTGTGAGCCGGCCGAGTTGCATATTCTGGAGCTCTGCCGGTGCAGCTGTGAATTTGCTACGCGGTTCCGACGCCGCATGAAGGTGCTATATGTCACTTCCTGTGTCCCCTATGTGGAGCTACATACAGTGGGTACGGAAAGTATTCAGACCCCTTTAAATTTTTCACTCTTTGTTTCATTGCAGCCTTTTTCCAAAAATCAAAAAAGTTCATTTTATTTCTCAGTAATGTACACTCAGCACCCCATCTTGACAGAAAAAAACAGAAATGTAGAAATTTTTGCAAATTTATTAAAAAAGAAAAACTGAAATATCACATGGTCATAAGTATTCAGACCCTTTGCCGTGACACTCATATTTAACTCAGGTGCTGTCTATTTCTTCTGATCATCCTTGAGATGGTTCTACACCTTCATTTGAGTCCAGCTGTGTTTGATTATACTGATTGGACTTGATTAGGAAAGCCACACACCTGTCTATATAAGACCTTACAGCTCACAGTGCATGTCAGAGC
>NW_025738534.1:0-1915 GCF_021292245.1 Micropterus dolomieu
ATATATATATATATATATATATATATATATATATATATATAATCCGAGCAAATTCAATAGGGACCTTGCACGGTCGTGCTCGGGCCCTAATAATAAGTATGATGATTCAGTCACTTATGATATAACAATATATTTTTTTGCTGCTGCACTGCTGTTCCTACCGCTGTTTGAGTTTTCTTCCCTTCCTACATTGTTGTTCTTACCTTCTCCATACATCCCTGTCCTCCTGTCACTCTGTCCTCTCTTTCTTTTTTTCTCTCCTCTTTGTATGGATGTCATCTTTTGTACAGCCTAGGGTATTTAAGAAATTACCAACCTAAAATTTGATATTCAGATAAATTATTCCTACTAACAACTTTAAACTGTTATCTTTTTTCATGAAACTGCTGTACTGTGCTTACTAGCATTAGCCCTAAAACTGTACCGCTAGACCTGAATGCTTCCAGTCTGGCAAAAGGGGACTTCAGACGGTGTTTAAAGATAAACAATTTGTTAAAGCATAAATAATTGGCTTAATTTCAACATAGATCCCTTCACTGCAAACTATTTAAACAATACACATACAATTTAATAAATTCAAACTGGTGTAGATTGTTTAAAAAGCAGTTGACCAAAAATGTGACTATCTTTACCTGACTTCACCCTAGTAAATATTCTCTTTACATCTTACACTAAATATAATGCATTGATCTTTGTGTGCTTTATAGCCATTAACTGCGTCTAGTATGCTCCACTATTGATCGATGAAGCCACCGATGTGATACCACAGGGTTGCAGAACTGATTCTCTGAGGGATAACAGGTATTACCCTGAGGCTGAAGGTACATATATCCCCGTTTATTTTAACACGTGTAGAGAAATTGTATGTATATTCAATTATATTGTGTGTTTTATTCGTATGTTTATACTGTCTTTAATTTGTATCCCATCACAGCTGTAACGGTGCACCATTCTCAGGAGGACGTTATTGTCATTGAAGATTCACAAGAGAGAGTGTGTATTTGTATGATATTTTAGAGTTTAAGAATATGAGTGTATAAATAAATAACTAACACCGTGTGTTTTTTTTTCTGTGATCAAAAAGAAAACAGCTGTCCTATATCGCCATCACTTCAGGCTGCAGAATACCCCGATACACAGCAGTTTTTTCGCCTGGCTCAAAATGTGGCTCCTGTTCTGTTAGAATCATCTTTGGACTTCTGACGTAGGGTATGACGTATTGACGTAGTGTGTGTGTGTGCGTTGGGTGCGAAAATTAAACATGGCAGCGCGCCGCTGCTAGAAAAAGATTAACTTATCCGTAACATCCTAATTCAAAAACCTGGATTTCAATTCGGACCTGGACCAACTGGAGGATTACATTGACCATCACTTCAACAGACTTTGTACAATGGGCCGATCACGCAAAGCCAAAAAACCACGCACTTCGGATTCTCCTTTATCAACCGATTCACCGTTATCACCAACATCACCAGCATCCACTCCTACCGAAACAAACTGCTGTTCCGACATACTTTTATCAATCAACGAGCGCTTATCTAACCTGGATTCTAGACTCTCACTAATCGAAGTACTGCACAAAGAATTTCAAAACATCCGCCATAGCCTGGAATACAGTCAACAACAAGTCGATTCGCTCACAGAAGAAAACAAATCACTGAAAAGCTCCGTGGACACACTCACTGCAAAACTTTCCACTGTAAACACTCAACTTACCTCCGTCATCGCTGAGAACAAAGCCATGCAAGAAACTATCCTGGATATACAGTCACGAAGTATGAGAGACAATCTAATCTTCTCCGGCATTCCCGAATCATCCACCGAAGACCCCGAAAAATCTGTTAAGGACTTCATGGTTAACCAGCTCAAACTTACACCAGAGACTGTAGAGCACATCACTTTCCATCGCGTTCAC
>NW_025738535.1:0-2567 GCF_021292245.1 Micropterus dolomieu
CACACTGCTCTTGCTGCTTAAAATTATAATTGTACTGGCTTGAGCTGTTCCCAGTACATGTGTTACCCAGAGCTGAAATAAAAATTACCCCCTTGCAAAATGTGCACCTGCAGTGCGGAACATTTGTCTCCCCCTTCTGACAGTAAGAATAATTACAAAACAATGTGAGTCTGAGGTCCTTTCTCATTTCCCAAATTTCTGTCTCCTCGATTCCTCGAGGCACATTTTTGTCCCGCCCACCCGAGATGCGAGCTTGAGGAGTCGAGGAGGAGACGCAAGGAGAGAGGAGTCGAGGAAATGGGCATTTAACGAAATGAGAAGTCATTTTAAAGCAAAGTCATTTTAAAGCAATGTCAATTAAATATGACCTGTTGCACAGCTGCATCATCTGTCCACTGAGCTGTGATCTCTGTCAGAGCAGCAGAGCAGCTTTCGGCACTAAAGGCTACAGATCATTTCTTCACAATCCAGAAACATGTCTGTTAACATTATAACATGTAGAAACATCTTGAGGTTCCAATAAACATTATCCGTTGGAAACAGTCAGATTACAGCAGCCTGATCATTCACCAGGCTACACAGCAGACTAGGCCTACCACTTTTTTGCGGTGCGCCTTTTGTCTGTAAACAGGAGATCATTACAGCCCTCAGCTTGATGAGATGAGCGTTTCATCATCATTCCCTTTACAAAATGACACAGTAGCCTAACATTTATCTCATATAGTCCCAATTACAGCTGTCATCACAGGACTCTACTGTTGGAATAATGTGCAGACTACATGGGCACTATTAGGCTATTAAAACATGAAACAGATCAGTGCTGAATGCTCTGGTTGATATTACAGCCTAATAATTTGACTTCAGCAGCTGTTTTGTCACGATTATAGCAGCTGAATTGGTGTGACGCGCGGATCGGCTCGGACATTAACGGGACATATAGGCCTATACGCATAAATCATCCACCTGCCCCCAATCAACTAATTATTTTATCAGATTTAGAGACCAGCATCTGCATGGACGTTTTACCTCCACCTCCACCGTTCCCTGTAGCTTTCCAGGCGATTTCTTTCTTGTGTGTTATATTGATGTATGAGTGTTTTCTTTAACGATTTACTTTGATGATTAGAATGGCTGCTGTCAGTCATTTAAACGTTTCCATCTGTGCATTAATGTCACAGCAAATATCGTGGGACAAAACAGAAAAAAACTGCAGTAATAAACTTGACAGGACAGAGAGAGGAAACAGAATTAAACTTTAGCTTCTATAATCCACATTTAGACTCTGATGGAGCTCAGGGTTGATCACGAGGACGGCTGCTTTACTCCAAACACTTTTACTGTATGAAACTGGACTCTGTGTGTCAGAACATGAATTAACACCAGATCCTGACCGATCTGTCGGCGTGTCGGGAGATTTATTGTTATTAATTTATGTTGCTGTGGCTCGTGCGTAAATGCGCACAGTGTCACTGGGGAGACGCTTCATACAGCTGCTATTTATTGTTCTTTTTTACAATCCTGCATCACATTCAACAATAACAACATCAGTGATATCAAAGTGAAATGACTGAAGTGGAATGCGGTTAGAACAGCGCTTTATAAGGCGCTACACAAGCGATGAAGGGCAGAAAGTTTGATCGCGCACTTTGATTCTTTTTAATAGGCTTAACTGATACAACTTATGAATACAACAGGAACACTGCAGCGTCCTGCTCCGGCTGTGGATTGGTCCAGCTGCTTGTTGCGCCTCTTGTAAACATCACAGCGGCTGAAAAGACTTCTGCAAAGGATACACCGATGTATCCTCGCTTATAGCTCCTCCAGCAAGCCTCCTCGATCCTCGACCCTCGATGTGCATTTTAAGAATTGAGATGTCCTTCAAGATGGCGTGCTGAGATCGATTTCCGGGTCACACGCTCGAGGATCGAGGAGTTGAGGAGACACAAATTCGGGAAATGAGAAAGGCCCTGTGTTTCTGCTGTTGCTACATTTGCCCCCCTTCTTCAGCTCTGGCATAGCAATCTTTGCTAGGTGGATGACTGCCTGTGATGCCAGCGCAGGAACATCATCACAGACACCAGATTTAATACTGCAATACTCTGCAAATACAGAGATTTACATGGCAGGAGTAGGCTTAATCAGCATTGTGTGAACTCGATTGGCAAGGGCTTCAATGTAACATTCATTTATATGTAAAAGTCTTGCGCTCTAGCTTTAAGATTAGCATACATGATATCGCTGTTGGGGAGTAACTAATTACATATAATTTAGGTACGTAATTTAGTCAGATTTGGGTTAATCTCAATATTTTCTGTAAGAAGCAAGGCTTGTTTAACAACGTTCATTTTATTGCTTTGCATGTTTTTCATGTGCACAATGTCTACCTTTGCCATTTGCAGCCACAGCTGTTAAATTGTGATTCAAGTCAGATGCGTTTGATTGGTATTCATGTTTGAATTTGCAGAGCCACCCGTCTGCCAGTTAAATTGCCTCTAAAGCTGTGTTCTGAAAATAGCTGAAAACATTGATTAGAAATTTAAGTAATCAAAAAGTACTTTAATGTAATA
>NW_025738536.1:0-1759 GCF_021292245.1 Micropterus dolomieu
TATTGTGTTGAATGCTGTGAACAAAGTCACAGGTTGTGTTGATTTATAACTACACATAACTCTGTGTAAAAAAGCTAAATTCTTCCAACACATTTTTAGTAAATATTGACACAAAATGTGTAGACTACAGTGGTACACATAATATGTGTAAATATTTTACACATTCCTTCTAGAGTGTATGAGCAATTTAAAGGGTCACTATGGAGTTTTCAGCGGCCACTAGCGGTGCGGTTTTAAGATTGCAACCAGGTGTGTGCTCGTACACGTGCTCGCTTGAACTCATGAGCGAGCATAATCCGAAACACAACCGCTTTCATGCAGAAATCCTGCAATAAACGCAGGAACACCAGCATGCAGGCTGTGGCTTTTCTCCAGACATGTTCCGGCTCTGTTACTTCAACGTTCCCGTCTCAGAGGCAGATCAACACTCCGTAACGTTACTTCAGCGCGGGCCAGACGCATATTGGCACAATCCTCCTGGAAAAAGTGTGAGTGACAGGGTCTATAGACAGGCAGGGAGACCGCTTCACACAACATGCTGTAAACTCAGGTAAAGCCCTACTGCAACATTACAGTAGTAATAGTTTTATCAGCTGCAGGTTGAACTAATCCATGCTCGTTACATGATCACGGTCCATTTACTGCATTTAGCCGACGTGCTACAGCGTTAACTCGCCTGCTTCTTTCAGTAACGTTAACTTGTATCTTTATTATCTGTGTATCTGTCACCGGAGCCTCAGCAATGTCAGCAAAGCTAATTGTATTGGATGATAACGAAACGGGTAATGAGCTGGACTGAATATTATAACGAGATTGTGTCACACTTTATAAAAGTTAGACCGCAGTAAGTAACTTTACTGTAACTAGTGTCAGTGGATGGCTCTTCCCCTGGGTTGTATATTATGTGGGTCATGTTAGTTACAGCGAGTGAGAGGTGGAGAAGCTCTGTACCTGAGTATTGGTAAAAGGCAATAAATCTAAATCGAAACAAACAGCAGCAGGTCTGAGCTAATTGTTACATTTTACCCAGCTTTTAACTCATATAATTAATGTTAGTTAGCTAGCGTAACATTAATGCTAAGGTGCTGTAACATGAGCTAACTTAACTTGCCATAATTGTATATACTTTCTGAATTAAATACGGCAAACAAAGCAACATTATTTGACTGCAAACGTTATTATTTTACCCTCTAGGCAACTTGTATTTTCACAGCACAGTTTAATGTTACCCAGATAGCAGAGGACTCGGGGGCAGATCCGCCGTACATTCTCCCCCGTTTTGGCCATGCGTATTCATGTACAGTGGGGGAAATAAGTATTTGACCCCTTGCTGATTTTGCAGGTTTGCCCACTTACAAAGAATGCAACAATCTACAATTTTAATCATATGTACATTCTAACAGTGAAAGACAGAATCCCAAAGAAAATTCCAGAAAATCACATCATATGAATTTATAAAAATTGATAACCATCTGATGAGGAAAAACAAGTATTTGACCCCCTACCAAACAGCAAGTATTCTGGCTCCTACAAGCCAGTTAGTCTTTCTTTAAGACACAGCCCCAATCCCAACCAATTATCTACATCAAATACACCTGCCTCACCTCGTTACCTGTATAAAAGACACCTGTCAACACCCAAACAACCAGCATCCAACATCACCACCATGGGCAAGACCAAAGAGCTTTCTACGGACATCAGGGACAAGATTGTTGATCTGCACAAGGCTGGGATGGTCTACAAGAGAATCGGAAAGCAA
>NW_025738537.1:0-1696 GCF_021292245.1 Micropterus dolomieu
AAAATGAGTGAGAGAAACAAAGAACAGGAGAGGGAGGCATCTTCACTGAGACATGTGCCATCTATTCAAAAGGAGCCAGGTTGAGAATCAGGGTGAAGAAGTTGTAGAAGATCGAAGATGATGAGCAAGATAACCAGGGACCGGAGGAGGCTCCTGGATTTATCAGCTGTCTGACATGGTGTTGCGCGGGCCAATCAACGAAGATGCTGGCGCCGATAGTGGAAATATCCAGCCTCAGCCTGTGATATGGTTTGGGCGGTATGGTGGGCTCCCTCGCTAATGATCTGCTGTGGGGAGTGGATCACCTATTCACCATCCACATGTAATGTTTTTTGCTTCACTTGTAGGCCTATGCTTTATTCAACTAAGAAAACATGTTTGTTGGTGTTTTTTTCTGACCGGAACCACGGCGACCATGTGCGTGAGAAAAGCACAGAGCCATAAGCGGAGCTAGCGTGGGTGCATGGGGGCGGCCGACCCAGGGCCCACACTGGTCGGGGGCCCACTACGTGGACTGTGAAGTTTAGCTCCGCTGATTATAGCAGATACAAGCAAACAACTACGGTATGACGATACGATGTACCGGGAGAATTCAGCAGCTCTTATCCAATGAAACTCACCACAAGAACGACAATCACCAACAGACACACTCGATTCTAAGGAGACACATAAATAAACATAAATCATAAAGTAACATTTGTATTTCAAACAAATGGCAAACTTATTAGCACATTTTAACAAAACTCCCTTCACCCTCATGCATCATGGGAATTCTGAGGGATGGACATAGGACGCGTCTCAGAAGCATTTCAGCAGCGCAGCCTGCAGCCTGCAGCTGTTAATGACTTGTTTTCATTTGTCTTTTTTGTGCTTCTACTACATTCTTCAAAGCTCTCTGTGGATCGCTTTCATTTCTCGTCTTGACGGGTGCATCTAGCAACTACCACAGGGAGCATTTCAGAATAAGAGCGTTTTACCTGCCGAACTTTGCCGACATGTTTATCGGCACAAACATTTAGTAGAAATGCTGCTCCGGCAGCAGCGAAGCAGACAGACTCTGTGGACTTTCGGAATGAGTCTGGGGTCATGTAAACTTGGTTAATATGTCTTTGTAGCACGTGGGCCCACGATGAAGCTCCGCCCCCACTGTGCTGACAGTCTAGCTCCGCCCCCGCACAGAGCACTGTTGTTACATATTAGCGTCGCTTCTGCGGGACTGTGAAAGTAAACCAACAGCTGGAGGGAGAGAAACAGGAGGAGCTGAAGCGGGTTGTGGCTGTAAGTTTTAAGTGAAAGAGTGCTGCCTTTACGTGGCGACGGTGAAGTAGCATATTTACTGGACGTGTTTTTGTGTGTGAATAATTGAAGAATCAGATTCATAGAACTGGATTAGAGGTGAGGATTGAGATTTGTGCTTGCATAATGTGATTTACAGTAATCCGGGGAATGTATTGATATTGTGGTCCAGGAAAGCATTGTTTCAGTCATGTGGTGTAAGGTTAAAGGTTAAATCCTGTACGATGGAGGAAATGTAACGTTACAGGTGTTGATCAGTGTAAATCCCGTAGAGACAGACCATATGGGATTTTTGGGGCAGATAAACAGGGTTAGAGAGAGACCAGAGGAGCTGCATAGAGATGAGAGCTGCTGTTCTGTCTATAAGAGGTCCAGAAACACAGAACAGTCACAGATGAAG
>NW_025738538.1:0-1525 GCF_021292245.1 Micropterus dolomieu
TTTTTTTTTTTATATAAATATGAAGTCGTAGTCCGACAGAGCTAACGACGCTAACAACAACACTGAAACCGGATGTGCACGGAAGCTAGCTGCTGATAAGCTCCAGTTAAGATAAATCAACGTTGTAATCCTAAAAACTAAAGTAAAAAGCTAATTTAATAAAAGCAGTTTAGTCCGAGCTCCTCCCGCAAGCAAACTGCGTAGTTGTCAGAGCAGAATCCAGTCCGACTACAGGTGTTTATTTGTCCGAAAGCTGGAGCGCTGCTCCCTGCTCCTCTAGCCCAAGTTTAGCAGCTCTCAGCCGGCCTGCAGATTTTCAGTCGGCCACTCTGCCTGGCCCTCTCCACACAACGCTCTGAAGCTGTCGGTGACGTACAGACAATCGCAACGCTGATAGGCTATCGCGATTCAGTGTCATGCGAAATTCCTTGCCGGCACCGCCCCCTTCGCGCCGCGCGACAGGAAATTGCAGCTCTACGCGTCTTTGCATTGACTTTGTATGTAAACTCACCGCCCCAAACGCTTGCTTCGCTTTTGCTCTGAAAGCACAATTAGTGATGCTACTGTGGAAGGCACACAACTTTATCAGTATTGGATTGGTGCATCCTTAATTTTGACCACATTCATAACTATTAAAGCTGTCATAAGTCATACGCAGTACTTTAAGGCAAACAAAAACAGCCCTTAATTATGATTTCATATTTCACGTTTGAACAGAATATATACAGATGGGTGATAAATTAAAGGAAAAAACGTACTCAGTA
The DNA here is from genome assembly GCF_021292245.1 of Micropterus dolomieu. Classification (NCBI taxonomy): domain Eukaryota; kingdom Metazoa; phylum Chordata; class Actinopteri; order Centrarchiformes; family Centrarchidae; genus Micropterus; species Micropterus dolomieu. Next base: position 765 of record NW_025738538.1, read on the forward strand.
ATTGGTAATGATGCTGAAGAATCCTGAATACAGTTTTTGTTCTGCAGATTTTCAGGATTGAAACTTTTTATGTTGCATTATTTTGCCATCAGAATAATTTGTAAGAGGCTACAAGATTTTGTTCGTGGAGAAGTCAGACTATCCCGGGGATGGTTGGTACATTTTTGTGGTTGTCCAATTTCAATGGCCAAATCTGATAATAAGGTTGCCGAACTATAGTAGCAGGTGGTCATAACATTACGACCACCTGCCTAATATTGTGTTGGTCCCCCTTTTGCTGCCAAAACAGCCCTGATCCATCGAAACATATACTCCACAGACCTCTGAAGGTGTGCTGTGGTATCTGGTACCAAGATGTTAGCAGCAGATCCTTTAAAATTGCTGTAAATGTAAATGCTCCGTACTTGTATAGCGCCTTTCTAGTCTTTTCGACCACTCAAAGCGCTTTTACACTACATCTGCATTCACCAGTCATACACATTCATACACTGAGCCTAAGTGCTCATTCATACACTGGCGGCAAATCCAGGGGCAAATCGGGGTTCAGTATCTTGCCCGAGGACACTTCGACACGCAACCAGGGGGAGCCAGGGATTGAACCACCAACCTTCCGATTAATGGCCAACCCGCTCTACCTCCTGAGCCACAGCCCCCTCTGTGGATCGGACTTATTTGTCCAGCACATCCCACAGATGCTGGATTGGATTGAGATCTGGGGAATTTAGAAGCCAAGTCAACACCTTGAACTCGTTGTGTTCCTC
>NW_025738539.1:0-1104 GCF_021292245.1 Micropterus dolomieu
ACAGCAACGCAGAGAGAGAGAGACACAGCAACGCAGAGAGAGAGACACACAATAACGCAGAGAGAGAGACACACAGTAACACAGAGAGAGAGACACAATAACACAGAGAGAGAGACACAATAACACAGAGAGAGAGACACAATAACACAGAGACACACTAACACACACAGAGAGAGACACACAGTAACACACACAGAGAGAGACACACAGTAACACACATAGAGAGAGACACACAGTAACACACACAGAGAGAGACACAGAGACACAGTAACACAGAGAGAGACACAGTAACACAGAGAGAGAGACACATAGAGACACAGTAACACAGAGAGAGAGACAGTAACACAGAGAGAGAGACCCAGAGAGACACAATAACACAGAGAGAAAAACAGTAACACAGAGAGAGACACACAGAGAGACACAGTAACAGAGAGAGAGAGACACAGAGAGACACAGTTCCACAGAGAGACACAGTACCACAGAGAGAGAGACACAGTAACACAGAGAGACACAGTAACACAGAGAGAGAGAGACACAGAGACACAGTAACACACAGAGACACAGTAACACAGAGAAACACAGTAACACACAGAGAGAGAGAGAGAGACACAGAGAGACACAGTACCACAGAGAGACACAGACACAGAGAGAGAGACACAGTAACACAGAGAGACACAGTAACACACACAGAGAGAGAGACACAGTAACACACAGAGAGAGAGAGACACAGCAACGCAGAGAGAGAGAGACACAGCAACGCAGAGAGAGACACAATAACGCAGAGAGAGACACACAGTAACACAGAGAGAGAGACACAGTAACACAGAGAGAGAGACAGTAACACAGAGAGAGAGACCCAGAGAGACACAATAACACAGAGAGAAACACAGTAACACAGAGAGAGACACACAGAGAGACACAGTAACACAGAGAGAGAGACACAGAGAGACACAGTACCACAGAGAGACACAGTACCACAGAGAGACAGTAACACACACAGACACAGAGAGAGACACAGTAACACAGAGAGAGAGAGACACAGACACAGTAACACACAGAGACACAGTAACACAGAGAGAGAGAGACACAGAGACACAGTACCAC
>NW_025738540.1:0-1875 GCF_021292245.1 Micropterus dolomieu
CTTCTGTCATTTTACGTTATGTAAGAGACCCCTGTGGTTCTGTGAGGAACGTCAGTCATGTTACAGTATGTAAGAGACCCCTGTGGTTCTGTGAGGAATGTCACAGTCATGTCACATTATGTAAGAGACCCCTGTAGTGCTGTGAGGAACGTCACAGTCATGTCACTTTATATGAAGAGACTCCTGTGGTTCTGTGAGGAATGTCACAGTCATGTTACATTAAATGAAGAGACTCCTGTGGTTCTGTGAGGAATGTCACAGTCATGTTACATTATGTAAGAGACTCCTGTGGTTCTGTGAGGAACTTCTGTCATTTTACGTTATGTAAGAGACCCCTGTGGTTCTGTGAGGAACGTCAGTCATGTTACAGTATGTAAGAGACCCCTGTGGTTCTGTGAGGAATGTCACAGTCATGTCACATTATTTAAGAGACCCCTGTAGTGCTGTGAGGAACGTCACAGTCATGTCACTTTATATGAAGAGACTCCTGTGGTTCTGTGAGGAATGTCACAGTCATGTTACATTAAATGAAGAGACTCCTGTGGTTCTGTGAGGAATGTCACAGTCATGTTACATTATGTAAGAGACTCCTGTGGTTCTGTGAGGAACTTCTGTCATTTTACGTTATGTAAGAGACCCCTGTGGTTCTGTGAGGAACGTCAGTCATGTTACAGTATGTAAGAGACCCCTGTGGTTCTGTGAGGAATGTCACAGTCATGTCACATTATTTAAGAGACCCCTGTAGTGCTGTGAGGAACGTCACAGTCATGTCACTTTATATGAAGAGACTCCTGTGGTTCTGTGAGGAATGTCACAGTCATGTTACATTAAATGAAGAGACTCCTGTGGTTCTGTGAGGAATGTCACAGTCATGTTACATTATGTAAGAGACTCCTGTGGTTCTGTGAGGAACTTCTGTCATTTTACGTTATGTAAGAGACCCCTGTGGTTCTGTGAGGAACGTCAGTCATGTTACAGTATGTAAGAGACCCCTGTGGTTCTGTGAGGAACGTCACAGTCATTTTTCACTATGTAAGAGACTCCTGTGGTTCTGTGAGGAACGTCACAGTCATGTCACATTATGTAAGAGACTCCTGTGGTTCTGTGAGGAACGTCACAGTCATGTCACATTATGTAAGAGACTCCTGTAATTCTGTGAGGAACGTCACAGTCATGTTACTTTATATGAAGAGAGTCCTGTGGTTCTGTGAGGAACATCACAGTCATGTTACATTATGTAAGAGACTCCTGTGGTTCTGTGAGGAACGTCACAGTGATGTGACATTATGGAAGAGACCCCTGTAATTCTGTGAGGAACGTCAGTCATGTCACTTTATATGAAGAGACTCCTGTGGTTCTGTGAGGAACGTCACAGACATGTTACATCATGTAAGAGACTCCTGTGGTTCTGTGAGTAATGTCACAGTCATGTTACATTGTGTGGGAAACTCCTGTGGATCTGTGAGGAATGTCAGTCATGTTACATTATGTAAGAGACTCCTGTGGTTCTGTGAGGAACGTCACAGTCATGTTACATTATGTAGGAGACTCCTGTGGTTCTGTGAGGAACGTCACAGTCATGTTACTTTATATGAAGAGACTCCTGTGGTTCTGTGAGGAACGTCACAGTCATGTTACATTATGTAAGAGACCCCTGTGGTTCTGTGAGGAACGTCACAGTCATGTCACATTATGTAAGAGACTCCTGTGGTTCTGTGAGGAACGTCACAGTCATGTTACATCATGTACGAGACTCCTGTGGTTCTGTGAGGAATGTCAGTCATGTTACATTATGTAAGAGACTCCTGTGGTTCTGTGAGGAATGTCACAGTCATGTCACATTATTTAAGAGACTCCTGTGGTTCTGTGAGGAAC
>NW_025738541.1:0-1287 GCF_021292245.1 Micropterus dolomieu
TGTTTTGATTTTTGGAAAATGGCTGCAATGAAACAAAGAGTGAAAAATTTAAAGGGGTCTGAATACTTTCCGTACCCACTGTATGTAGTTTTCAGCAGCCACCAGCTGTGCGGCTTTAAGATTGCAACCAGTTGTGTGCTTGTATGTGTGCTTGTTTGAACTCATGAGTGAGCATAATCCGAAACAACCAATTTCATACAGAGATCCTGCAATAAATGCAGAAACACAAGAATGCCGGTTGTTGCTTTTCACACAGACATGTTCAGACTCTGTTACTTCAACGTTCCCAGCTCAGAGGAAGATCAACACTGGCTCGGTACCTTTCATATAGCGCAGCAAACCGCATTGGCACAATCCTCCTGGAAAAAAGTAGAGTGATGGCGGCTATAGACAGCTTCACACAACTTGCTGGAAACTCAGGTAAACTCCCACAGTGTTACAGTAATATTTTTATCAGCTTGAGGTTGAACTAATCCATGCTCATTAGATGATAACAGTACATTTACTGCATTTAGCTGACGCAATAGATCGTTGTTAGCTTGCCTGCTGCTTTTCAGTAACTAACATTACTATCTGTGTACCTTTCACTGGAGGCTCAGCAATGTAAGCACAGCTAAATGTAATGGATGATAATTAAATGTTACTTGCTACACTTTATAACAACTAGACCGCAGTAAGTAACTTTACTGTAATGTTAGTGGATGAGTCTTCCTCTGTGTTGTTGTTGCCGATTTATTGCCGTAAAACGGCAATAAATCTAAATTGAATGTTATGAAGCAAACAGTGGCAGGTCCGTGCTAATGTTGTTAGCTGGCTGACCTTCCTGCATCACTATAGGCTAGTAAACAATTCGCTCCACATTTGCTTTGTAGCGTTACATACATTCATCACAACACTTTGACATAATACCGGTGGTACACGGGATAGTAATGTGGTTCGTGTTAACTGGTAAAGTAATGTGGAAAGCGATACAATTTTGCACCGGATAATGTTAGCAACTGCTCGGCGTTAGCCGGCAAGCTAACGTGTTTCTCCCCAGAGGAAAAATCTTTTGCTCAGAATAGTCTTTTCTTTAACTCTTGAGAAAACACTAAGATCTCAATATTATATCTTTTTGAGATCATTCCAATCTGAATTGTTGCTCCTAAAACCCCTTAGGTGAAAATGATGAGATGAAGAGAGATTGAGGTTTTGAGACTTGGGTAAGACAAATGGATACTGAATTGAGATTGCAATAGGAGATTGGAAGTCACAGATCTCATCATTGTATCTTTTTTGAGATTACTC
>NW_025738542.1:0-2652 GCF_021292245.1 Micropterus dolomieu
CCTCAGGTGGGAGCTGAACATCACCTCCATCACCAAGAAGGCCCAGCAGAGGATGTACTTCCTGCGGCAGCTGAAGAAGTTCAGCCTGCCAAAGACAACGATGGTGCACTTCTACACCGCCATCATGGAGTCCATCCTCACCTCCTCCATCACCATCTGGTACGCTGCAGCCACCGCCGGGGACAAGGACAGGCTGCAGCACATCATTCGCTCTGCAGACCCCACACTTTACAACAACGCTCATCTGTGCTTTATGCTCATGTTGCCAACTTTTGCACATACTTGTCAGCATTGTATTATAGTACTATTATATTTTTCTGTTCTCCTTACTTTTTATCTATTTATATTACTATTTTTGTTTTATGTGTTCTGTAAGCACCAGTTCATCCCAAGCCAAATTCCTCGTATGTGAAAATGTACCTGGCAACAAACCCGATTCTGATTCAGACTCTGTCACAGCTGCGGCTGGAGGCGACAGGTGGTTCATGTCAGACACGTCACAGTAGGTGCGCTGAAAGCACGTCTTCAACTAAAAACGTGACGACGTGCTGACTTCCTTTTTATCTGAAGACGTGTTCTGGTTATTTTGTCCACGCTCTGTTGCCTCCGGACAGCAGGCGGCGGGAACAGGCCGGAGCTGCACACCACCGAAGAAGAAGAAGAAGAAGAAGAAGAAGTAATGGCGCGGTGGTTGATGTAAACAAAGATGTTTTATTGTGCTGATGATCCGCTGAGAAACAGGAAGCTGTGCGGTTTCCTCCCGGTGAGAAGATGAGCCGCGGCGGAGCAGGAGGAGAACCGGAGGGACGTTCAGCAACAACACGGAGACACAGACTGGAGGTACTGCACTGCGTCCGGCTAACGCAGCTCACATGCTAACTCTGCTAACACAGCTCACATGCTAACTCTGCTAACACAGCTCACATGCTAACTCTGCTAACACAGCTCACATGCTAACTCTGCTAACACAGCTCACATGCTAACTCTGCTAACACAGCTCACATGCTAACTCTGCTAACACAGCTTGAGCTGCTTGGAGGAGACGGACAGTGACAGTTTATTCTGGTCAAACGTCCAGTGAACAAACTGTAAGTGATCCTAAATATACTAAATGAGCCACAGAGGTGACCTCTGTCTCTGAACTCCACCGAACCTCCAGTAAAGTTTGAGTTCAGACTGCTGCGTCTGCCTCACCTTTATTTACAGTCAGCTGACACACCTGCAGGGAGCCAAGGTGCTGTGTCACACCTGCTGTGTGAAACCTGCAGCCACATCACTTCTGTTGTGAATAAATAAACCTGAAAACTTTACGAACAGTTTAAATAGTGACAGACAGTCTTTCCATATTGATTTAGTCTGAACTACAGAGGCCCTGAAGGTCCCCACCTGACAGAACACCTCCAACCAGCTGCAGTTCCACCTTGCACCCCGACCCCCTCTGACCCGCTACAGCTCGGTGCGGTCCGATCCAGGTGGCGATGGCGGGACGAGGTCGTGGGCGGGGCCGGAGGATGATGACTTTCAGCGTGGAGGCAGTCGGCATCAACAGAGGAGACAGTTTACCTCCGTCCATCCAGCAGCCTACACCTCTGTTTCCCGTGAGACACACACACACACACACACCTGGTTACCTGTTCGCTCTCATGTTCACATAAAAACAACCTGACAACAGAAGTCAGCAGCGTTTCGTACTCCACATCTGACTGGATGTTTCCGACAGCAGTGCACTCTGGGAGTTTGTGGTTAACTCTGTGTGTGTGTGTTGTTGTCCAGGTGATGGAGCAGAAGCCCCTCCCCCTGGCAGGTGGGGAGGAGGCGGAGTACCTGTTAGCTCTCAAACAGGAGTTCAGAGGAGCCATGAAGAGTCTGCCCTGCTTCATCCAGCCAGCTGCTGCACACAGAGGTCAGAGGTCACCGCACACGCACACACACACACACTGTAACACGCACACACTGCAACGCACACACACATACGCACACACACACACGCACACACTGTAACGCACACACTGTAACGCACACACACACACACTGTAACGCACACACTGTAACGCACACACACACACACTGTAACGCGCACACACACACACTGTAACGCACACACACACACTGTAACGCACGCACGCACACACACACACACACACACTGTAACACAAACAGACACACAGTAACGCACACACACACACACACTATAACGCACACACTGTAACACAAACACACTCACTGTAACGCGCACACACACACACACACTGTAACGCGCACACACACACACACACACTGTAACGCGCACACACACACACTGTAACACACACACTGTAACATACACACTGTAACATACACACTGTAACACACTGTAACGCGCACGCACGCACTGTAACGCGAACACACACACACACACTGTAACGCGCACACACACACACTGTAACACACACACTGTAACATACACACTGTAACACACTGTAACGCGCACGCACGCACTGTAACGCGAACACACACACACACTGTAACGCGCACACACACACACACACACTGTAACACACACACTGTAACACACACACTGTAACATACACACTGTAACACACTGTAACGCGCACGCACGCACTGTAACGCGAACACACACACACACTGTAACGCGCACACACACACACACAC
>NW_025738543.1:0-1875 GCF_021292245.1 Micropterus dolomieu
ACAGAAGTTGTGTCCACATGGTGTGCTGACTGGATCAGTGAACACATCCAGACAGATGGAGCACAGAAACTGATCTTCAGTCAGCAGACAGCTGGCAGGAGACATATCCACACTCTGAGGACAAGAAGGGTGAGAAAACCAAACTGTAATTACAATGATCAGTGGAATTTCAGGTGAGTCATCCTGAGATCTGTTGTTTTATTTCACCTGACTGAGGGACATATTTACCAAGAAAATGGAGCACAAATGAGCTGTGGTTGTCAATGTCCTGCTGTCCTGCCTTCAGGGTTCCAGTTCCACTTAGGCTAAGCTTGGGCTGTCTGCCTAAGGTCCTCTGTCATTTGTGTGCTATTTGTTGGATTACTTTTTTTTATTTCGCCTTTTGGACTGCCCACTTTGCTTTGATTGTAAGTAGGTCACTTTTTAAATAAACCCTGAGAAGCGTTACCTGGGCCCTGTTTCAGAAATCAGCCTTACCAAACTCTGAGCTTATTCCTGAGCTCTGGGTTGATTGAGCCTGAGGTGGGAAACTCAGAATTTTTAGTTTTCAGAACAGCTGATCAGAATAAGTTCAATCAACTCTGAGTATGTTGAGCCTGATTGAAGCGAGTGCGTGGGGATGAAAAAAAGCCATCATCAATGGAGCTCTGATTCTACGATTCACCATGGCAACGGATAAATGCTAAAGGCTGACGAGGTTGCTGACGTACGGCGGTAAGCGTGTCGACTCATTTCCGTTTCCAGTGCTTGTGTGTTGGTACCGTGTTGTGCTGCTCTCACTAAATACCAGTTCCATTTGTTAGATTACAGCAGCCAACTGTCCGCTAAACACTTATTCTTACAGTAATTTTGCCTAAGCACTCACAGTTCTTTCCATCTTTTAGTGACTGCTGTTCAATCTCATAGTTGTTCAAAAGTTTTGGTAGCTGACGCTACAGTACTTTAGCTTAGCCGTTAGTGACTTTAGCTTAGCAGCTAGCGATGGCTTCTCCCTCTCGGTATGTCAGATGTTCAGTTACTCCTCTGCCTTCTTGAGCGGTACTAGTACGTGTAATAAGTGTAGTTTATTTGTAGACATGGAGGCGAGGCTCAGTGATTTAGAAGCCCGGCTCCGCACCTTGGTAGATCAGTCTTTAGCTGCTGTAGGTAGCCAGTCCCCGGTAGTCGGTGCGGAACGGCCTGAGTTAGCCTCTGGTAGCCGTCCCCCGGCATCTCCTGTGCAGCCAGGAAGGGGGGGCTCGGGGGCTGTCCGAAGGAGGAATAGTCGTAAGCATTCAAAGTCCACAGGGCACCATCAACCTGTTCACGTTTATAACAGATTGAGTCTTATTTGAAACTGCTGGCTAAGGATAACGTAAATACATTAAGATTGTTACGCCAATCGGAGGTCACTAAGATTAATGTTGAGTCGGTGTGTACATATGCCAAAACAATGTCGGACACCGTAGTTTTCTCTGGACCTCTGCCAAATCTGACCAATGATGACATGTATAGCCGCATGTCGTCATTCCGCCGCTGGTCTGGGGAAGACCTGGTTTGATTCGGAGAGACGGCATCCATCCCACTTGGGAAGGAGCAGCTCTCATTTCTTGAAATCTGGCCAAGTTTATTAGTGGACCAAATCCATGACAACCCAGAGTTGAGACCAGGAGGCAGAGTCGCAGTCTAACACACTTCTCTGCCCTTCTAATTCAGCAGTTACCCACCCAAAACCCTACGCAGAGTCGCAGTCTAACACACTTCTCTGCTCCTCCATTTCAGGAGTTACTTAGTGAAAATCCTATAGTGACGGTGTCTGCCCCCCGACCATCGAAATTATTTAAATCAAAGGTAAACAGAAGAGGAGCTGTGCATAAAAACCTCATAAAAATTAAA
>NW_025738544.1:0-2118 GCF_021292245.1 Micropterus dolomieu
GGCCTCTTACTCAGAGGTTCCTCACCAGCAACAAGAGAGTTTTAACCAGTTTTATCCCATTGACTTGTCTGAGCTTTTAAAAACAGTATCACAAATGACAGTGTCCTCCGGCCCACTTGATGTAATACCTACAAAGTTTTTACTGAAAGTAATAGATTCTGTTGGGCCCCATTTGATCTCTGTTTTCAACAGCTCCCTATCTACTAGTTGTGTCCCTGATTATTTTAAAACGGCTTGCGTGAACCCACTTTTAAAGAAACCTGGTTTAGATCCCTCCCTCCCACATAATTTTAGACCAATTTCAAAACTGCCTTTTATTGCAAAGATTCTAGAAAGAATTGTGTCCAAACAGCTGCTCACTGTGCTGGAAAATAACAAAATATTTGAAAAGTTTCAGTCTGGTTTTAGGAAGTACCACAGCACTGAGACTGCCCTGCTTAAAGTCACCAATGACCTTTTAATGTCTGCTGATGAAGGTATGTGCTCAGTCCTTGTACTCCTGGACCTTAGTGCTGCTTTTGACACCATTGATCACAACATCATGTTAGACAGACTGAGGCACTGGGTGGGGATCTCTGGTACTGCCCTAGAATGGTTTTCATCCTACCTGTCAAATAGGAAGTTTTGCGTGTCTGTAAACAACTATGTCTCTTTGTTCTGTCCAGTTAAATATGGTGTGCCTCAGGGGTCGGTCTTAGGACTAGGGCTGCAGCTATCGATTCTTTTTGTAATCGATTAATCTAGCACTTAATCAATCGATTAATCGGATATTTTTTTGTGTGTTTTTAAACAACCAAAACAAATAATGTATAACGAAAATGATAAGGCTGTAAAATGATCAAGCGTTTGGCTTTTATTTCTCAAAAAAAACAGAGGTATTTATTCCAACTCCAACATTTGGCTCCAAAACTAAGCCTATTTTATTGCAATTTTACCCATTTAGTGTTTATAATTGCCAGTGCCAACAATACAGTTCAATCAATTTACTGTAAAACATGTAAAACTTTGAATACAACCTTAAATAGTAAAGGCCATTTGGCCTAGTTTTGTCTTCTTAAATACAACATTACAAAAAAAGGATTGCACCTTCTGCAAATTACCCACCTGAGAACAAAAATAAATTAATACAAAATATCAAGCCAAACAGGAACACAAATGTATACAATTTATAAAAAAATAAATGTAAATAAAACAATTATAAATAAGAATCAGACTTTTTCAGCTGTAATCTCAAGACAAACATCAAAATATACCTAGATGAGATAGTGTGTGTGTATATATGTGTGTGTGTGTGTGTATATATGTGTGTGTGTGTGTATATATGTGTGTGTGTGTGTATATATATATATATATATATATATATATATATATAAAAAATAAATAAAATGAGAGAGAGAGAGATTTCAGATTCTACAACAGCTTATAGTTGCAATGGAGAAACGTCAACATATCCACATGCTCAGCACTTAGGCTTGCCCTACGTTTTGAGGCAATGTTCCCAGCAGCAGTTTCATTTTTTGTTGTTGTCTGTAACTATTTGGCAGATGTGACATACAAACAAGGTCTCGCAAAGACTGCAATACAATATTTGTTCCTCCATCACGTCCCGGTGTATACAGTGTACAGAGTATGCTGAAATTATTGTTGCGTGGCTACATAAAAGTTTAAGCATATGTGATGAATTGCCGCAGTTGGTCTGACTGGCGCGTGAGAGAGACAAGGGCGTGTGTGTGTGTGTGAAGGGGTTCTTTTTTTATGGGCTATACTCTCTTGCAATTGAACGTGAATACGTTTACTACTTAAAAAACATCAAAGCTAGACATCATATCTAGTCAAACCGCATCATGACATCGCTACAAATACAGTATGGGATTAAAATCAGAGAACATCAATGTATAGGCTTAGGCTACGTTACCTTGTTTCAGCGACGCTTGGTGAAACAGCATGTAGTGGATGTTTTCGGTTCAGATGCTGAATCATCAAAGTCGTACTGTTGTGGTATGCCAGGTATACTTTGCAGTAGACACATTGCACCTTGTTCTCTTCCTTTTTAAATATAAAATGATCCCAAACTTTAGACATTCTCTGCCGTTTATGGACATTACTCTCCGCCATCGC
>NW_025738545.1:0-2802 GCF_021292245.1 Micropterus dolomieu
CTGATATTCCTGTTTACAAAGCCGTACTGAACAATGCAAATCTATATATCTAAACACTTTATGAACAGTTATATTTAGATTGTCAAAATAGATAAAATTTAAATACTATTTAATTCTCAGTGTTCAGGTTTGCTGAGTTAATAAAGCTGCAGCTTTAAATTGTGACACTGGTGTTAATGGTGGCAGGAAGTTGTCCAGTTAATGCGTCCAGCACAAAATGTGTACAAACGAGTTAGCAGCTTCTCTCTTTATGTCGAACACATTTCTACTTGTTGGTCAGAATAACTGAAGTGTCGGTGTCTCAGTATGGAGACTCTGTCTCAGTGCATCACTCTCTGTCCTGTTTGGTTCTTTGGTATCTGGGTCTGAATGGATCTCTGTCTTTGTCTTTGATATTTGGTCAGGTCTTGGTTTTTAATTAGCTTCGACACAAAGAAACAAAGATTCCTGATCGCTATGGACTCTAGAATAGTTTCTCTCCTCTTTCTATTTTAGCCATGTACTCAGCCTTTTCTCTCATGGTTATCAGGGACTGAACTCGTTTCTTCCAGCCTGGCTTGGCCTCAGATTTCTCTCCCTCAATCAGCATGTCGATGTACTCTGGAGTGGAGAGAGGATTTGGTTTCAGTTCTATCTCTTTAAGTCTGTTTAAACACTCAGAAGACTTCTTTATCAGTTTCACCACCTCAGCCTGAACATCATCATATTCAGCCTTCAGTTTATCAATCAGTGCCTGAACAGGTCTCTTAGCCTCTGAGGCTTTCAGGTACTTTTCTTTCAGCTTTTTCACGGTTTGTTTTTCTTTTACTTCCTTATACTCCCATTTGTACTTCTGATTATAATGTACATTCCAGAAACATTTGCCTGGACACTGAGTACAGTATCCATCTGATCCCATTGCAGCACAGTGTCTTAAATCTGCATCATTTGCATATGGACAGGGATAGTGACAGGTGACATGACACTGCTGACAGTTGGTGAGGTAATTTCCAGTACCAGAAAAATCTACTTCAAAAGGCTTCATGACGGTGACTTCAAACTCAAAGTTCTTGTTTCTTTTCATCTCTGCCTCGTGCTCTTTTAGTATTTCACTTGTCTCTTTTATCTCCTCCAGCTTGGCTAACTGAACTTTAACCTGCTCCTGCAAGTTTTCAACTGAATTCTCGAGCTGCTCTCTTTCTCTGAGGACCTCCTTTGTCATCGTCAAGCTTTTACTTTCTATGAGATTCAAAGCAGCAAAGAACCTCTTCATGCTTTTTGTCCCCATGTTCCAACACATCTGATCAAAGCCTCCATCTTCATCCTCATCATCCCCACTCATGCTGCCTGCTGCAGATGATTTGCTGTCTGCAAACAAAGCTGAGTTATTGAATTTGAAGTGAACTGGCAGCCCGTCTCTTGTTTTAGGACATGGGACACCTGAAGCATTGATTGCCTCTAGAACTGGTGGACGCTGGCTGTCTGCGAATGTCACCAGAACCCTGATGTTTTCTGCCACATCTTTGCCAAAGATTGAGAGCACAGGAGTCAAACACATATTTCTGTGTTGGCGTGAGTCGAGCTAAAGAAGCCTGAGCTACAAAACACACAGCGTCAATTTCACTGACACCAAGCTCAGCAGAGAAGAGATTACACAGCTGTTCTGTGATGCTCTCATCTCTTATTAAGCCTCTTGTATCTCCAAACCCTGGAGTGTCAACAATGGTCAGAGAGTATTCTGTTTTAAAACCCTCCTGGTGGTTGATTTTGTACACAGTGACTTCAGAGGTCTGACTTTCAGCCTGTGACGTCGACTGACCCTCATCAATTAACTTAAACCGATATGTCCTCCCACTCGACACCAACAATGTAGTTGATCAGCCCATTAATCAGAGTCGCCTTTCCAGATCCGGACACTCCAAAAAACATTATTGTGCGATTTTTCCTTGTGCTTTCTTTGCCAAAACTGTATCTTCTACATCCATCAATGTCCGTATCTTCTTCTTTCAGAGGCAGTTTGTAAACTGAAGGTGATTCAGAATTTATCCTTTCACTTCTACTTTTGAGGAGTTCTGTGAGACGTTTAAATTTCATTGTGCAGACATTAACAGAGATGCTCTCCTTGCTTCTTCCAGCTTCACCACAGTCACATCTGACCCTGACAACATATTCTGTCTCTGGCTGAAGCCCTGAAATGATCGCCTTTTCAGCTCTCGACATCATTTGCTTCCATTGGAGATCTTCCTCTTTCACCCCGTTGTCTGTTTTGGCGTACTCCACGATGTAGCTCAAAATCTGGACATCTTGTCCAAGCTCAGCAGGTTTCTCCCAGCTGACTGAGATCTCACTTGAGTTTGGTTCAACCTGAAGTTCTCCAGGAGGGCTGCAAGGTAAGGTTTTAATGGAACCACTGACTTCATTGGCCGGCCCAACACCTGCTGAGGTCACTGCTCTGCATCTGAACATATACTCTGTGTTAGGACTCAGATGGCTCACTGTGACTTCTCCAGCTTTTGATGCTGTCTCTTGTTGCCATCCATCCTCTCCTCTGACACAGTACTCTACAGAGTAGGAGGTGATGTTCTCTGCTCCAAATCTGGGCGCAGAAGTCTTCAGTGTCACACTGTTGTGCTTTATGTCACTTGCTGTTACTGTTTCAGGCTTTGAAGGCGGCTCAAAGTTCTTATTGACAGAAAAGGCGCCTTCATAAAGGTAGATGCTTGAACCTTTCTGTGTCTCATTTGTTAATCCCACTGTCAGGAACTTTATGTTCTTGTTCTCCTTGTTGGCCTCTGCAAAGTCACTGAAGAGCTTTGCTTTATT
>NW_025738546.1:0-6701 GCF_021292245.1 Micropterus dolomieu
CTGTGCTCTTAGGAACCTTAAGTGCAGCAGAAATTTTTTTGTAACCTTGGCCAGATCTGTGCCTTGCCACAATTCTGTCTCTGAGCTCTTCAGGCAGTTCCTTTGACCTCATGATTCTCATTTGCTCTGACATGCACTGTGAGCTGTAAGGTCTTATATAGACAGGTGTGTGGCTTTCCTAATCAAGTCCAATCAGTATAATCAAACACAGCTGGACTCAAATGAAGGTGTAGAACCATCTCAAGGATGATCAGAAGAAATAGACAGCACCTGAGTTAAATATGAGTGTCACGGCAAAGGGTCTGAATACTTTCCGTACCCACTGTATATCTTTCATACAGTATGGGGGAAGCTTTCATTTAGTATTCATAGACTATATGTGTGTCCAAGCAGGCACACACATACACACATAGAGGGCTTTGACCTTTTCACACTTTTTAATTTACCAGGCAACAGGAACAGCAGTTGATGGATACTTAACGGATGTGTTAAAATACAGTTTTAGGAGGAACGCCTGTATGGATCCATGTGTTTCCCAGTACGATTTCACTTTCCGTAAGTCATTAATTTATTATCCATGTATCTGTGTGGATTTATCGGCTGATTGATAAGAAGAGTTATGAGCGGGTTGCTAGCTGGCATCTGTGCTAAAAGAATGTGCTGTTGTTTTGCAGCTGCTTAAAGCGAGCCGACCGTATGACTGACCAGCACACATTCAGTTCCTGTCCAGATAATGAACGCGCCTCGTTCTCATCATTCACACATCGGAGAGTCGAAGGTTGCTTGAACCAGCCAGTTACAGGAAAGTGTATAAACACACACACAAATATGATCCGACAGCATTTATTGTTTATTTCCATATACAAAAAGATAAAAATGAAATTCTTTTTCTACAGTTATTTTAGTTATGTGCGTGTGTGTGTTTGTGTGTGTGTGAGATAGAGAGAGAGGACTAGAACTACATTCATTCATACATTAATGATCCTGGCACTGGGTGGAGAGCGGAAGATAGAGAGATATACAATAGATTTATGAAAATAGATAAGAGAGAGGCTACACACACACAAACACACACACAATTCGTTTTTTGTTTCCTAGGCAGATCTATGTTACAGTGATCATTACTCCTCAAAATTAAAATAAAAATACCAACAGGAACCTTTGAACAGCATTACCACAGGATGGACAGTACCTGGGAAGGAGGCTTTTATTTTCTTTCTGCCCGGACATATATCTTCCACCCGCTGTCTATGACATATATATTTGTAAAGACTAAAACAGCTTCTCCCACACTTCTTCAGTCCAACAGACAGGGTTTTTTTTTTTTTTTACAGAAATGAAAACCAGTTCTCACCTCGTCCACAGTCATACAGATTCTTTTTCTTTTTTTATAGCATATTTGTTACATCAGTAGTACAAGTTTGTCTCTGTGTTCTACAGTTGAGCTACAACAGTGAAACATAGGTACAAGATTTACATTTCACACCACCACCACCATCATCACTCTGGTGGAGAAGGATTGGCTTTTGTAAAGATGGCCGCCTCTCAGTTTCATGTGTAACGTCTGACAATACGAGCAATTTAAATGTTACTTCAGGTCAGGTTTTCTCTTAGAAAGAGATGTTTGATTGAACAAGTAAAGATAAAACTTTCTTTCAGCAGACTTCTGCAGCTGCATGAATGAGCGTGTGAATTTAATTGTATGAGCAAATGTGAGACAAATATTAAGCAGATGATAGTTGGATTGTACAGAAATGCACTGCAGTAACCAAAGAAACACTGTAGACTTTATCTTTGTCATTTTAGGTTTTGTTTCTTAAGAAAACAAAAGATCTCACAGATTTAGCATCTCGTCCTTCAGAGATACAGATCTTGTTATCATGAGATATGAAGCCTTTCTCATCAGCGCAGCTGTGGTTGATGTGGTGCTCGGCTTGGCAACTCATTATTAACTCATAATACAAGAAAACCTTCCTTTGTTCAATCAAGCATGTTCATGGTTTTGGATGGCTCTCATAAGAAAGGCGTTCTATTACAACACAAACAATAAGAGCTAAACAGCAGTCCCATTTAACGGCGTTGACCCCTGCACCCTGCTTCCCTCTTACTGGCTAAACCTGGTCAGAGGCAGAGGTGTCGAAACTGTGGGACAGGACATTATATCAAAATAGGAAGCGGCCATCTTTACACACCTGTTTGTTCAGGATAACAAGGGAGAAACGAGTCATGTGACTCCTACACTGACCCTCCTCCATTCAACCCGGGGGGAGAAACAGCAGCACTTTGTTCATCACGACCCCTTCACAACATGCCCAGGAAACCCCTTGCGTCTGTTCCGATCAATCAAAGCCCTGAATCAGATTTCAAACGAGTCAGGTTGGAAACTAAACCTGCGTGTATGTAACATTCACACATTTATCTGCATTATTTATTCCTCACTTCATCAACTACTGGAACATTGCACAGTTCAGGTTTGAGAGGCTCCCACCTCCTCTTGGAGCGAGAGGTTCGATTTGAAGAGTAAAAGGTTTTGGTTTTACCTTGTGGAAGCATTAGCTGTGTAACACTGATACCAATCTGTCAGCTTTAAATGGCACATAACTGGTTCCACTTTATGATCTAATGTTAGAAGGTCTCTCTGATCTCCTAAGTTTGGAGTAAAACTCATCAAAATATGAATAAAAAGACGCACGACGCTCTGCAGCAGGAGCTGAGGAAGGTTTCACAAAGTAAAGGTTTTGTTAATATGTACTACAGGACACATTAAACTGCCATCCTACCTTTCACTAAAGCCCATGTTTACTAAAACAACAAAGATCTTTAGACATTCAGAAGAAATCAACAAGCGGGGACTTCTTGATTTCTCCTTACAGGCACTTGACTGGCCGACAAACATGGAAGCATTACTTGCACAATAAGTGAAAACAAGCCTTTAATGGTGACTTTTAATTTGAAATGCTGTGAAAGCAGAAACCTGAGGAACGCTGCTCGCTGTGTCCTCCCACTCTTTAGCATCGCAGCCAAACAACGCCATCATCACACTGTAGGATAAATAAAAGCCCTGTTGTGTTATATGTAATATGTAAACCTCTCCTATCTCACGCCCAATGTTAGCTGGGATCACCTTCTGCCACCTACAAGCTCAGCTTTAACTCTGACTTCACTTCTGACAGCGTCACCAAGCTTCATAAAGACATCTGCTGCATGCTGGACTGGATTAGATTGTACAGGTGCGCCTAATTAAGTGGCCACTGATTCAGACGGTAACAAAACAGGTTTGTGTAAATTATAATGGTGGTATGGTAGTTTTAGTACCGGTTGTATTATAGGACCAAACTCTGTCAGCTGAAACGTCCAGTGTACGATGGTGGGAGTAGTGGCTTAGTGGATAAGACTGAGCAAGACACTTGGCCCCTCGGTGCTCCTGAGGCGTGCGACCTCTGACATATATAGCAGCTGTAAGTCGCTTTGGGCAAAAGCTAAATGAATAAATGTAAATGAAGTTGAGCAGGAGGACTCAGACGACAACAGCGTTTCCTTTATGAAGTGCCGCCATGTTGACTTTGATCCGGCAGATAACATCCTTCACTCTGAGTCGTCTCTTTTCACAGCTCGCTGTACATTTAGTCACCATAAAGACTCTAAGGTAGCAGTTATTCCTCAGAGGGTTTGTGTAGCGTTAGCCAACTCAATGCTAACAGTGCACGCTAACTCTGAGTTAAAATTGTTTACATGATCTGTAGTTGAAAAAAGAGTTTTGGAGAGACTTTATTGACATGAATTGAAAGAACATCCGTATATTTAAATAGTTATTTTCTGCCTCAGTTTGAACGTCACCTCATGAGGGGAAACATCTGCTGTTCAAAATGAGCGCAATGTTAGCAACACATTGGTCCCCCTTTTTGTTTTAGCCACTGGTCACTGTGTGATGCTAACAATGCTGACAGATTTTTTAACCCCCCCCCCCCCGTGTGACATGTTTCTGGTCAATGTTTCCTTTAAAATGTTGATGTGAACGACAGGTGAGCTGTTTGTTAAGGATTTTGGTTTCTAGTCCATGCATGTGAGAAGGATCCTGCGTTTCTCCTCCCGAAACCCTGAACGATAACGTTGCCCTAGTCTTCCCAACGTCGCGGACCTCGCATACCGTTTCTGCCTGTGTGGCTCTAATGAGGTAATATGTTCCTGAAAACACCTGGATCTGAGTCAGTTCCTTTGTTTGTCAGCATCGTCTGTGAAGGTTATGCGTCACGTCGAGGTGGATAAGGGTTCAAAAATACATTCAGAATACTGTTTCAAGAGTTTAAATTATTGCAAGCATTAAATATCTTAAGATCTGTGTCATCCAGAGTCAAACGAGGCCCAACACAAGTTTGGTTCCTTTAATCGACCATTTCCTTTAGTTTGAATCAGTTATTCTAAATGTATTGTCATATAAATGTCCTGTGGTGTGATGCGCAGGAAAACTTTACATTTACAGGAAGGACGGAAGTGACGTGAAGGTGGAGGCTGGTGATGAAGGACAGAATAAAGAGTGGAGGAATGAAAGAAACGAGGATTTCATTTGATGGAATGAGAGAAGACAAAACGAGAGGTAAAGAGATAAAAGAGAAGAAAAACGTGAGGAAAGGACAAGTGAAAAGACGAGAAGGTAAAAGAAAAGCTGGCGTGATCACAGAGAAAAAGGATGCCAAAGTCTTGTCAGGTGAGGACAAAAACAAGAAAGGAGACAAGAAGACAAACAGATGAGAAGAGGAAAGGAAAGAGGTAGCAGAGATTATAGAAGGAAAGGAAACAAGCGGTAAGAGTTCAATTCAGACACGAGTGGAGAGGCTGAGAAAGGAGATGAGAGAAGGAATAAGGAAACAATAAGTGAAGTGGAGGAGACGAAAGGTGAAGGGAGGTTTGCAAAGAGAAGGAAGGTCACGGGATGATGAAGTAGTCCAGCTCAGTCCAGGTGCTTTACTGATATCGGCAGTTCAGTTCAGTCTAAAAAAAAAAAAATAAAACACTAACTATTTACAACGTGGAGGTTCGAGTCTCGCTGTGACCTGGTGGCGTTCCTTCTTCAATCAGTTTGGGGATTTTACGTAAAGTAAAAAAATTAACCTCTCTAATCAAAGAGTCAAATCCAAAGAAAACAACAAAGAATAAAAAGCTCACAATAAAATATTATGTGACTACAAGTCATTATTAACGCAACTAATAAAATATAGAAACTAACACTTAGAAAAGTCTTCTGAGGTATTTCTGGTGTACTGAGGTGATCTGTGGTTCATGAGCAGTATTGTTTTGACGTTTTTTTTTTCTCTCCATCTTTTTCACTCGTTTATTAGTCGTCGTTCTCTTTCACACGCCCGAACGCCCGACGCTCCTCAAACGCCTCCTCTCGCCTCACTGACTTCGTACAAAGACAGAGTTGCATGTGTTCAATGCACCGAAAGTCAAATTAATAAAAAAGGAATATACAGAAATATATTCATCTTTGAGTTTGAATCATCATCATCATCATCATGGTGAGCAGCAGCATCATCGTAGACATTCACTGTTACATGTATGGCATCACAGAAGGGACATAAACACAAAAACATGCAAATACAACAATTAAAAACATCATTTTGTTTCCAGGTCTTATTGTTAGCAATGACGCTCGTGTTTTAACACAAAGAATGAAGCCTGTTTCTCCACTGGCCTCTTTCAAGCCGGTTTCTGAGGCAACACACGGACGCCTCAGGTTTGGTCCCGGTCAAAGGAAAAAAAAACAAGTTAAGAGGCAAGTAAGGAAGTGACTGATGACCTTAAACCTGTGCAAACCACCAGGTTGCAACACCACAGAATCAGTGATGTTCTTTAGAAATATACTGGAGGAGGCGGGGCTTACTGACAAAAGTCAAACACGATGGAAGCTTCCACATTCACATCAGTGAGCCAAATTTAAAGATCATTCTGGTTTCCATGTTTCTTATGTTTAGACTCAAACTAGCAACATGTCTGACATCCTGTCTACGGCTTTGAGCTCGGAGCCCATTTGTTCCTCCTGAAGGCGTAAATCTTTAAAAACGCTTCAGAGATAAACAGTTTCATGTTTTAAAAGGCTCAGTAGTTTCCTGGAGCAGCTGATCGGTGTGGTTTCTATCGGACAGGGGACTATTTTCAGAGGCGGATGAATCCACATCCGGTGCTCTCGTGAGTATTTGTGACTGAATAAAGTACAGCGTGTGTGTTAATGGTGCAGCAGTGAAGGTCACTGATGGGTTTAATGCTGGACAAGTGATACATTCAGTGATGGTTTGAGTCTGAACGTGACTGATATACATACACAGGCATGTGTCCTTTAATGAGCTAAAGACAATCGCAGAGCTAATAAATCAAAAGAATTTCTATAATCAGATTTTAAACTGATTCCTGCAGTGTTGCTGCTCAACCAGAAGGTGGCGATGTTGAAAGGTAACAGAACTGATGAGGTCAAAGGTCAAAGGTCACAGGCGCTTCACTCACCTCCAGGAAATACACAAGCAGACAGAGAAAATGAAACAATTAGCACGTACAGTATAAAAATCAAAATAGAAACAAGAAGTCACATCATGTGACTGTTGTGTTCACATTGTACCACTCACACGCTCGCTCACACTCTCACACTCTCACACGCTCTCACTCCCGCGATCGCTCTCACTCCCGCGCTCGCTCCCACACGCTCGCTC
>NW_025738547.1:0-1003 GCF_021292245.1 Micropterus dolomieu
CCCGGGGTTCGCACAATGTAAACGCTTTAACGTGACACACGCGCACCCCGACATACAGAATGTGTGTGTGTGTGTTCATTTCCTGTTTGAGAAGCACGTGTGAAACAGCTGATCTTTCAAAGTCACTTAACTTTATTGGCACGAACAAATATCATATCAGTATGTACACGTAGTACGTACTGCGGAACCGTCTGTGGGTAAACAGCTGATCGGTTCTGTGGGGTGTTGAAAGGGTTAATGATCCTCACAGTGCTACAACTTTTAGGAGAGGACTTTGTAGTTATCGATCAGGAGACTGGAGGCGATCAATAGCTGCACATTATGATTAATTACTGCTGGTCCACACACACTCTGAGGCTGTGTCCTCAGGGTGTGTGTGGACAGTAACACACACACACACACAGTAACACACACACACACACACACAGTAACACACACACAGTAACACACACACAGTAACACACACACTCTGAGGCTGTGTCCTCAGGGTGTGTGTGGACAGTAACACACACACACACAGTAACACACACACACACACACACAGTAACACACACACAGTAACACACACACTCTGAGGCTGTGTCCTCAGAGTGTGTGTGGACAGTAACACACACACACACACAGTAACACACACACACACACACACAGTAACACACACACAGTAACACACACACACACACACAGTAACACACACACTCTGAGGCTGTGTCCTCAGGGTGTGTGTGGACAGTAACACACACACACACACACAGTAACACACACACACACACACAGTAACACACACACAGTAACACACACACTCTGAGGCTGTGTCCTCAGAGTGTGTGTGGACAGTAACACACACACACACACAGTAACACACACACACACACACAGTAACACACACACAGTAACACACACACACACACAGTAACACACACACACAGTAACACACAGTAACACACACACACACACACAGTAACACACACACAGTAACACACACACTCTGAGGCTGTGTCCTCAG
>NW_025738548.1:0-1016 GCF_021292245.1 Micropterus dolomieu
TTTACTCTTGTTGTCTTTCTCTCACAATATCTCCATCTTCACCAGTGACTGAACGTAAGGACGCTGATGAGGTGACGTTAACCTGCTCTGTGTTGACATATGAACAGTTCTGTGATCACACAGTGAAGTGGCTGTATGAGGGTAAAGATGTGGACAAAGATAACAAAGACATGAAGACATCACAGTCTGTCTGCTACGCCACTGTGTCTTTCCTGGATTCTCATTTTAGTTACAAATCAAAGTCTAACTTGAAGTGTGAAGTGACAGATGGTTCCTCTGGAAAAGTGCAGCTGTTCACCTTCAGCCCTCAGTCCTCAGGTGAGAAAACAGGTGAGAATATGCTGAGCTGTTCAAGATGACTAAAACCACCAAAACATTTGGTTATTTGATGACTTTTTAAGATGACATCATTCTTTCTCATTTAGTGACAGCAGATGGTAAACATGAGGGATTTAACTGAACAGTTTCTTGGGTTGTGTTATTTATTTGTGCAGGTGACACACAAACAACAGCAACTAAATCAGCAACTGAAAACACAAAATCAGTTACAGCCACAACAACAACCAATGATACTTCAACAAAACTACAAGGTAGTAACTCATCTTTCTCTAGAGTCTCTCTGTCTTCCTGTCAGCCTCTTTCTCTTCCTGTACTGAACTAAAACAAACTTTTTTATTGTTTATGTAACACATAAACAACATAAGTAACACATTTGTTGTTCTCCTTTTTGGGCCGTGAGTTGTAACCTCACAGTCAGGAGTTAACTGGGTGTCGGGGAGCTGCACCTTTTAACTCCCCTCCAGCTCTCTCTGCTACCTGCCTGTGCTAATCCATCCTTTCACCCAGATTCTTTGTCTTTATAACAACAAACAGCTGTTACGTGTGTCCCCCTGTCACACACTACATGAGCTGCCGCCGCTGCCGCCAAGAAAAAGTACTTCTTAAACGACGTATTGATGAATCGTTTAAATAATCTATAGAAGCTTTGAATACTAAAATCATCATTAGCTGCAGCC
>NW_025738551.1:0-3381 GCF_021292245.1 Micropterus dolomieu
AAATTGCTTAAATCACCTTTCTTTCCCATTCTGACATTCAGTTTGGAGTTCAGGAGATTGTCTTGACCAGGACCACACCCCTAAATGCATTGAAGCAACTGCCATGTGATTGGTTGATTAGATAATTGCATAAATGAGAAATTGAACATGTGTTCCTAATAATCCTTTTAGGTGAGTGTATGTGAACCCTTTGAAATTACCTCAATTTCTGCATAAATTGGTAATTTGATCTTCATTTTCAATAGACAAACAAAATCTGCTTATACCACACAAATTATATGTTTTCATGTTTTTATTGAACATACAATGTAAAATCTTGGATTTAATAACTTGTTGACCCTCTTTTGGCAGTAATAACCCCAACCAAACATTTACTGCAGTTGCAGATCAGACCTGAACAACGGTCAGGAGAAATTTTGGCCCATTTACAAAACTGTTTCAGTTTAGTAATGTTCTTGGGATGTTTGGTGGGAATCGCTCTCTTGAGCTCATGCCACAGCATCTCAGTTGGGTTGAGGTCAGGACTCTGACTGGCTCACTCCAGAAGGAATATTTTCTTCTGCTGAAGCCATTTTGTTGTTGATTTACTTTTGTGCTTTGGTCGTTGTGCTTCTCCGTCACGCATCTTCTGTTGAGCTTCTATTTGCAGACAGATGGCCTTAAATTCTCCTGCAAAAGTTCTTGATAAACTTTGGAATTAATATTTAATAGCAACCCTTCCAGGCCCTGAGGCAGCGAAACAGCCCTAAACCACGATTCCCCCTCCACCATAAGTTACGGTTGAGGTTAGGTTTTGATGTTGGTGTGCTGTGCTTTTTAGCCAGTAGTGCTGTGTCAACATCCATGTGCTCTTTTGCAAACTACAGACTTGCGCAATAGGTTTTTTTGTACAGTAATGGCTTCCTCTGTGGAGTCCTCGCATGAGCTCCCTTCTCGTTTAGTGTTTTACGTATCGTAGAGTCATTAACATAGATGTTAGCATGTTCCTGAGATTTCTGTAAGTCTTCAGTTGACACGCTAGGATCCTTAACTACACTGTGCATTCTGCGCTGTGCTTGAGCAGTCAACTTTGCTGGACAGCCACTCAAAGGAAGATTAGCTACAGCGTTGAACCATTTGTTGACAATTTGTCCATGGACAGATGAACATCAAGCCTTTTAGAGATACCCTTTCCAGCTTCATGCAAGTCAACAATTCTTAATCTTAGGTCTTCTGAGAGCTCTTTTGTTCGAGGCATGGTTCACATCAGGCAATTCTTGATGAGAATAGCAAAATTAAAATAACATTTTATTATTATTATTATCTATCACATCACACAGGTATTTTGGGATTTTTTGTCCATGTTTTCAGATATTTGTCTCTCAGATTTCTGCCTCCACCTTTAATACAAATAAGGTTAATGGACTTTAATTCTAGTGCTAGCAAAACAAAAAAATAAACGAAATTCAACTGTGACATTTCATTCTAAATTCAGTGCCCAATAAAGAGGGAGTGAACTGATAATCCACAAAATTAACGGTATACATTTTCTATGTAAATATTTTAAAACAGCCCCTATGAAAGCTCCACAATGTGGCCTGTGGAAATGACATTATTGATAATATTGGGGTGGAGGTATAAATCTCTGAGACCAATATGTGAAAACCTGAACAAATAAACAGAATATATTGGTAATTTTTGGACAAAAGATGTACGGTATCTGTGAGGTTGCCATGCATAAGTGCTACAGCCTGTTCTCTGGGACACTATTGGACTATACACACAATACTCTTACTCTGATGAAGGCCTGTTCAAATAAGATTGGTCAGAGATTGAATTATAAATCAATGTTATTGTAATTTTTGCAATATATTAGGTAAGAAATGCATATTTGTCATTATTGGGGAAAAGATATATCTACAGTACTTGACAATGTGAGAATGAGTACTGCAGCTTGTTCTCTGTGCCACTCATGGACTATCCACTCAACAAGCAGAAGAAAATACTGTTACTCTGATGAATGCCTTCTCCAACAAGTTTTTTTAAAGAAAGACTTTTGCAATATATTTATAAGAAATGCATAAAAATTAAGAAATTTATTGTTGAACATCATTAAAATCACACCTGATCCTCTATGCTTGACACTCTCATATAGTAAGACACTGAATTCTTTATCAGTAATGACACTTTCAGATTTCTGTGTTTCAGACCATAAAAAGCTTCAAAATAACTTTTATGTGAGATTAAAATACATACGTGTGTTGAAGATTATGATATACATTTTGTGATTGCACAAATGGACATAACTACAAAAAACACACAAACACTAGATAACAATGTACTAGTCTAAAGACGTTTACCACACAAAAACTGTATAATTCTATTTCTTATTTGTGTCAGTTTGAAACCATATATGAGGGGATTGATAATTGGAGGGAAAAAAATAAATTCTATTGCCATAAAATTCTGGGCACTTTGTGGTAACGTTTCTGAGCCAAATCGCATGTACAACAAATCAAAAAGAACACACACACTTAAAGTAAGTAAACAGAACAAATGTGGAAGACATGTCTGCATAAACTTTGTCCTGTTCTCTTTGGATGTTAGGCATGTTGAGATCAGATATACATAAGACCAAAAAATAAAAATAAAATGGCAAAAATAAAAAATATAATTAAAAGCTGGAATGACATTGTTTGTTATGGAGACAGTACAAGCTAGTTTCCCAATGAAATAATTAACACAGTAGATCTTTGGGATGTGTGAGCCACATAACCTTGATGTAGATGTTGTTACTGTGCTCATGAACATCAAGTAAAGGGGTAGAAACCAAGCAAAAAACACAAATACACAAACTCTTTGTTTAGACATCATAGAGTGGTAAACCAGAGGTCGACATATAGCCACATATCTGTCATAGGCCATAAGAGCTAGAAGAGAGAAATCAGCACAAACTGAAGAGTGCAACACAAAACCCTGCAGAAGGCATCCAGCATAAGAGATGACATGAGTGGTAGATAGAAGATCATTGAGGAATTTGGGGTAAAAGCCTGATGTCCCATAAAGTCCATTGATGCACAGATTACAGAGGAAGATGTACATGGGTTCATGAAGGTTTTTGTTCACAATGATTGTCACAATAATGGTCAAATTTAACAGCCAAATCACACTGTAAGACAATAAAGTGAGAGCAAAGAGAGCAACTCTGTAGTTTGCTGTGCCATTTAATCCTGACAGAGTAAACATAGTTATTACGGTTTCATTATCAATCATATTCATAATTAAACATCTTTGTATATCATTCTAAATCTGAAATAACTATTTTAATACGCTCAGTAACAGAGATCACATGAGAGGGAGACATAAGATTCCTCCTTTAAAATCCATTAATACACAGATTAC
>NW_025738552.1:0-922 GCF_021292245.1 Micropterus dolomieu
CTGCCTTGCTGCCAGGCTGCCACAAAGACCACTGGTTGCTGCCTTGCTGCCAGGCTGCCTCACCGACCACTGGTTGCTACCACAGTCTCTAAGGGAACGCTCCTTTCTGTTCCTTGTCACACAAACTGTGGCTGTATTAAAAAAGGTCAGTCTCAAGTTTTTATACAGGCTATGGTTCCAAAGTAGACCTAAAGTGACCTTAGATCATTTAAATAATCTCAACTGGAAGATGATACAAAAAATTTTTTTGTCTACTAGAGAGGAATGGATCAAAGCAATTTTCTACTGTCTCAGGCTTAAGAATGAACTTGAACAAATCTGTTTGTTATTTACATTAAAAAGATAAACAGACTTAAATGAGCATACTTTCCTAATGAACTACCTTACCCTGTGCACCGCGTGACTGACAGGATGGCTGCACTTCTCCACCATCAGCCACTACCGTGCTCACAGTTTTGAACAAACAGGTTAAGGCTGAGACCAGTGAACATGAAACTAGAATCAGACTCTGTATTGACTGCTGCTTATTTGTTTAGCATTATTGGCTTTTTGATGCATCCTCCAATTAGTACAGCGCTACATATGATAATATGCTTGCTACTGTGTGCCGGCGGCCATCAGTGCGTAAAATAATAACACTTAAATATTATACCTATCATAAAGGGCGAAATTGAGCATTAGTCTTTGGTGGCATTTTTCACGCTATTGAAACTCAAACTTTGATGCAATATCACAGACATCAGGGGCAAGTAGTGGACTGCTGTGTGTGTGTTGGTGCGTGTGGGCATGAGATGAGGCTCCACACTGCTGCCACACCGGTCGGTGTGGTCGCTGCCACACTGACCACTGGTTACAGTTGGTTATATCTACTGTAATACATCTTTATCATAATTCTTTGTTAAAATATTATGGATTATGCCTA
>NW_025738554.1:0-1348 GCF_021292245.1 Micropterus dolomieu
AGATAGCTGCAGTTCAGTAAAGTTCAGAGAGAGACGGAGGTGACATTTCACTCACCCTATTTGAAAAGGAAGGCCATTCTGCTGTCTTTGAAGTTTGGCGCTACCGGCCAGCCACTCTGTACGGATTAACGTTATAGTTTTCCTTACTGAACGTCCGAACCCCTCCAGTTCTGGCGTTGGTCTTCCATCAGATTTAATCTTAAATTGCTGCTGTAGTGGTAGTTTAGTGAAACTATTTATAACTTAAAACTCCAAATCTCCACCCTCCATAACTGCACCGGCTAAAATTGCTAACAGCTCTCGTTCTTCATCTGAATAACGTTGATCGCATGCTGTGATTGGATTGGCATGAAGCCAGACAGCGGCTGGCTTCCCTTGGCATCATCCTGACTAATGACAGTTAGGCAGTGGCCTCATCTGATTAGTTAATCATTAAATAATTTTTCACAAAGGAATGCCAACTCTGCCTGGCCTCCTCGTGTAGTCAGACTGAAGGCTAGTCTACGGTGGTGCAAGATAGTGTTTTGCAACATAAACTTCTTGAAACTGAGCAACCTTGCTCTGTTTGGGACTGTGAGCTGCACTTTATTGGATGTGCTGAAGTAAAAATGTGGATTTATGGTGAGATTTCTGCCCGATCACAAGTGTTTTCTATTAGTTTCAGTTTCCACCTCCATGTCAGACGTCCTAACATACAGTCCCAAACTGTTTCTGTCAGACGGTCTGAAGTAGTATGAATACTACCATATCAGTGGAGCAATACCGTAATGCACATTAGAGTAAATGGTAGGTAGACCTAAAAATTCTTTTAAATTCTCAATAAAATGATGTTAGTCTCATAATATTACGTATTTTTTACATTATTATATTCGAGAGATTTTTACTGTGCAGAAAGTAAAGAGGAGCTACGTGAAGTCCAGGAGTCTATAAGTTATTAAAATGAATTCATTTATCATAGGGGTGAAAACGTGCCAAGCTTTGTAAACAAGGAGACAACGTGAGAGTAGACTCCATCAGACCCAATTATTACCGTGTGGGCCCTAAAATATATATGGGGAGGATTGGACAAATATACTGACCAATACCTGTTGTTTTCTGGAAAACTTGATTTAGTCTGATAATTCTGTTGGACTCTGCTAGATCAGTATCCCAAAATCAAGTTGTATTTCAATTTGGATACTTCTGTTAGTACACTTCCCTGTAGTACACTGTGTACACTAGCGGGGGCGGAGTTAGACTGTCAGCACAGTGGGGGCGGCGCTTCATCGTGGGCCCACCTGCTACAAAGACATATTTACCAAGTTTACATGACCCCAGACTCACTCCGAAAGTCTGTCTGCATCGCTGC
>NW_025738555.1:0-1039 GCF_021292245.1 Micropterus dolomieu
AACTATTTGCAGAGAAACAACAATTTTGCAGATATTTACACATGCATTATGTTGTGCAGACGTATTGCAACGAAAGAGGAAATGTACATGAATATATAAATTGACAATATAAAAAAATAAAAAAATAAAACTCCAGTGATTAACAATTAAAAACAAATATGTGCAATGTGCCAGGGTTGTGCATGAAATGAAATGAAATGATATTTACACATGCAGAGACATTTGCATTATTTGAAAGGGGAATCTAAAGCTGACAGGGAGTCTGACATGACGTCATGCTAAGATGGATGTAACTGCAGCAAACTGATCCTCCATCTGCCCTCTTTTCTCCCTCAACTTCTGTTCACTTAGACTGTTTTAAAGCATTTATTTACTGTGTAATGTAAAATTAAAATGGTTTAAATGTAAAAAGTGTATACTATAACACAGTCATGTACATTCTCATTGAAATATACACTGAACAAAATTATAAACGCAACACTTTTGTTTTTGCCCACCATTGGCCTCATGCAGTGCAACACATTTTATATATATATATATATATATATATATATATATATATATATATATATATATATACACACCAAACATTGTCGTAGAGTTTTGACCCATTTTGCAGAAGATGATCAAATCGATTCTGTCAAGACCACGTCTAAGGTTCCCAGATACAGAACTTATTTGGAGAACTTAGACAGACAGATTCACTCCCACACGAAACAGTTTTTAAGAAAATCTTTATTTCATCATGATTGTCTTTTTGACAATCATGGCCCAAACAGAAGCAAAGTTGATTTTTATCAAATGAAACAACATGTAACCAACAAATGACATTAATAAAGAGGATAAATTATAATACCAGAAACAAACTGTAAAACAAATATAGACTGTCTCACTGCTTGAAATGTATGTATATAATGTAATGATTTTGCTTGTAAATACCATTTTAGAGTTTAATTTTTTTCCCTCTAGTTCTTTCTAACATCATTTATGTACAATGTAAATAAACTGAAACCTGTGGCACCCCCATGTGGACACTTCA
>NW_025738556.1:0-4973 GCF_021292245.1 Micropterus dolomieu
TTATCTCAACAATCAAACACATCTCTGGCTACATCAACACACAACACATCAACTATAAAACCAGAAATGAAATGTTACAGGCTAAACAAAAGCTTCTCTTTAAGGTACTCCCGTACACCCCTCTGTACTGGCTCACACTTGGACCATTTCAGGTCTTCCCCCTATAAATGACTCCACACTCCATCACTTCCTGTTTGCCCCTTCGGCCCAGATCCCTGCTTGAGGATGAGAACAGGTGAATAAAACATACAAACATTTGAATGACCTTGGGTAAATCCCATAAATTACTTGAAATGAACTGTGCATGTGTTGTATTTATCCAACCATGATTTCAACTCTTCCAACTAGTACTTAAACGAATTGACATGAAATGACAAGCCATGTGTCCATTGATGCTAGCCCATATGCTAAGGGTAACCGTCCTATGCTAATGCTCAGCTAAGGTTAGCTTAGCATGCTAAGACCAATACTACTGCTGGCTTAAATGAAGGCATGGGGTAGCCCCATGACATTTCCCCCTCCCTCTGAAGATGACCCCTGCGGCGTCCTAGAAAGGTAATCAGCTGTGCAGTTCTCTCTCCCTTTCCTGTAGAGAACATCAAAATCAAAAGGCTGCATGGCGAGAAACCACTGTGTTATCATGGAATTGGTGTCCCTCATATTCCGGAGCCATGTCAATGCGAGTCCAACGCCCACTTAATGGCAAGGCATTCTTTCTCCACAACAGAGTACCTTCCTTCATGTTTGCTAAGTTTCCTGCTAATGTACAACACAGGCTGAAGATTACCTGGTTCTCCCTGTA
This sequence comes from Micropterus dolomieu, assembly GCF_021292245.1. NCBI lineage: Eukaryota > Metazoa > Chordata > Actinopteri > Centrarchiformes > Centrarchidae > Micropterus > Micropterus dolomieu. The sequence continues at coordinate 803 of NW_025738556.1, forward strand.
ACAAAGCGGCCCCGACCCGAAGTTCAGATGCATCTGTCTGGAGAATGAACGGTTGTTGGAAATCAGGACTCTTCAGTACAGGTTCCTTACACAGAGCACGTTTCAATGCCTGAAACACCTCCTCACACTCTTCTGTCCATTTCACCTTGTTGGGCTGGTTCTTCCTTGTCAGGTTGGTAAGAGGAACTGAGAGGGTAGAGAATCCTGGGACAAAACGCCTATACCAACCCACCAAGCCCAGAAATGATTTGACTTGCGACTTAGTTCTAGGTCTTTCGACTGACAATATAGCATCTACCATGCCAACTTGAGGTCTGATCACTCCTTTGCCCAGCACATAACCCAGATATTTTGATTCTTGCTTGGCAAGTGCACATTTGTCCGGGCGGATGGTCAGGCCTGCATCACTAATCCTCCATAGCACTTCCTTCAGATGAGACAGGTGATCCTCCCAGCTGGAACTATAGACCACCACATCATCTAAATAGGCCGATGCATAGGCCTCTGTGCCCTTCAGCAACCTGTCCATCATCTTCTGAAACGTTGCAGGGGCTCGATGCACGCCAAAGGGAAGCACTGTGAACTGGAAGTGTCCAAAAGGGGTTTTGAATGCTGTCACCTCCTTGCTTTCTTTGGTGAGTGGGATCTGCCAGTACCCCTTACATAGGTCCAGTGTACTGATGAAGTTGGCACTGCCTAGTCTCTCAATGAGATCATCAACCCTGGGCATGGGGTACAGGTCCAATCTACTAACACCATTAACTTTTCTGAAGTCCAAACAGAATTATTGGGCTGCTCCATTCACTGACCTAAGGCTCTATCACTCCCATCACCCTCATCATGTCCAGCTCTTTTTTCAAAACTGGCAAGAGACACTCTGGGACTCACACTGGTTGACGGAGAGGGGTTGGGTCCTTTAAAGCGATATGATGGCATACCACCTCTGTTCTTCCAGGTGTCTGTAAAAAAAGGTTGAGAGGCAAGATGTCAAGCAGCTCCTTTCTCCTCCCATCTGACAAGTGAGTGAGATCCAGTTGCTTCTCCTCCTCTTCATCCACAGCTCGAACAAAGAGAGAATAGGGTGCAGATGCCTATGGAACTGACCGGGGGACCCATTTCTTCAACATATTAATGTGAAATATTTGAAGTGGTTGTTTCCGCTCTGGCATGAAAATCTGGTAAGTCACCTCACCCATCTTCTGCTTGACCTCATAAGGGCCTTGCCATTTGGCCAGCAATTTGTTTTCTGATGTTGGCAAAAGTAACAATACCTGCTCACCCACTGCCAAGCTCCTTTTTCTGGCTACACGATCATACCATTGTTTCTGTTTAGCCTGGGATTTCAGTAGATTGTCACGAGCCATGGATGTGGTTTTCATAAGTGTTTCCCGCATCGTTAGGACAAAGGATATAATGTTCATAGTCTCTGGTGGATCAGACTCCTCCCACATTTCACGCAGAACATCTAGAGGACCTCTGACCTGATGACCATAGATGAGCTCAAAGGGGGAAAATCCTGTTGAACTCTGGGGAACTTCGCGGTAAGCAAAAAGCAAAAATGGGAGCCACTTATCCCAGTCCTTTCCTGTGTCTGACACAAACTTTTTAAGCATACTAATTAAGGTTTTGTTGAATCGCTCAACCAGTCCATCAGTCTGAGGGTGGTAAGGGGTGGTTCTCACTCTCTTAATACCTAACAGCTGATAGACTTGAGAAAGTGTGCGGCTCATGAAATTTGGACCTTGATCAGTCAGAACTTCTCTGGGGATTCCTACCTGACTGAAAAACTTAAGCAAAGCTGTAGCTACCTGTTTAGCCGTGACTTCTCTTAAGGGGTAGGCCTCAGGATATCTAGTAGCACAATCACAAATAACTAATATAAACTTGTTGTCTGTCTGACTCCTTTCTACAGGACCAACAATATCTACACCTATTCTCTCAAAGGGAGTGGAAATGACAGGGAGTGGAATGAGAGGTGCAAGAGCTGTGTGTTTTCCTGCAGTGAGCTGACACTCTGGGCATGTTTTACAGTAGTTTTGAACCTGGGTATACATTCCTGGCCAGTAAAACCTCTTACTTATTCGCATGAACGTCTTCATGAAGTCCAAATGACCAGCCCACGGAACAGTATGACCTACCCTGAGCACCTCAGCCCTCGACACCTCAGGAAGAACAAGCTGTTTCCCATACTCTGACTGCCTGTACAACATACCATTTTCTACCACAGAAAGCTCAGCAAGTGAACCATGAAGCACTCCGCTAGTGTGGGGTCATTTTTCTGCTGAAGAGCAAGATTACAGGGGAAGGAAACATCTTCCTCAGCTAGCCCTGGAGCCTCAACATCCTGCTCTGGCTGTTCAGCTGACTGTCTTACCCAATCCAACACCTGCTCTCTGCGTGACTCCAACCTGTCATCTTGTGAGACTCCTGACACTACTTCTATCTGCTCCTCACAAAATGGCATAAGATGTAATGTGTCAACTGGATCTATAACTTTCTTAGAGGACATGTGGCTGTCTGTATCAGTTATTTGCTCCTCTACAGGACCTGCCTCTAAAGCTGAACTCCCTACATCCACTGGTGCAGCCTTGAGCCACTCAGGCAGTCGCAAAGGTGGGACAGGTTTAACTGACTGTAGCACTCTTGAATGTGACTCAACCTCTGGATCCCCTAATAACACAGGGTATGGCAACTCTGGAGTTACCCCTACTTTGATGAGGTAAGGTTGGTTGTATACTTCTAAATAAACCTCTACTGTGGGTACCTCAGAAGTGTGGCCATGAACATAAACAACTGGTTCTGTCTCCTCTATATTCCATAGCTCTCTTTGCACAAACTTGGCCTGGAGAAGAGATTGAGTACACCCTGTGTCTAGCAATGCAGTTAGGGGTCTACCATTTACCAGGACTGTAACAGTTAGCGAATCAGATGACTCTGGGAAAGGTGCAACCCTAGGCCTTGGAACATAGCACAGGTTTGTAGCTTTGGGCTTTTTAACTGGACAAAAGGGGCGTGTATGGCCTGCCTCACCACAGCTGTGACATATTACCTCTGTTTTGCGACCTGACCAAACCCTTTGGTTAGTCTGATCTACATGTGAAGGTTTTCTATAGCTGGCCTGACCCTGTGTATGGCTACCTGAACCACCCCCTTTCAAAAACCCCTCAGACTTACCCCCTTGGAGTCTGCGTTGTCCTGCGTAGCGGTAAAATCCTGGTCCCTTGTGAGCAGACACATAGGCATCCACTAGTTTAGCAGCCATTGCAGCAGTGGTTGGATCACGCTCCTTGACCCAGGCTTTCACTTCTGGATAAAGCACCTTCAAATACTGCTCCAGGACCATTTTCTCCATCATTTCCTCTTTACTGCAGGTGTCGTACTGGACCCATTTGCAAAAAGAGTCTTTGAGTCGGGTATACAGTTCTTGGGGGTACTCCTCATCTGGTGTGTCATAAGAGCGGAATCGTTGACGGTAAGTTTCTCTATTGATTTCATACTTTTTCAGCACTGCAGCTTTCAACAAGCCATAATTCGTTGTATCTGCTGGGTTCATTGCCACAAAGGCCCCTCTGGCCTTACCCGTCAACAGTGGGATCAGTCGTATGGCCCACTCTTGCTGTGGCCAGTTGTAGACCCCAGCCAACCTCTCAAAAGTCGTGATGAAATGTTCAATGTCATCAAAGTCTTCAAGTCGTTGCAGCTTAGGCTCTCCTTTTAGTGCCCCAGCTGTTGGTTGATGGCCACCTCTGGCAGCCTCAAGGTCCAACTGAAGTTGTGTGACTTGATGATTCAGCACACTGTATTTCTGTTCCTGTTTTGCAGCTTCCTTTTCTTGTCTTTTATCTCTGTCCATTTGCAGGTGCATGAAACTCTCAAACATCTTGGCCAAGGAGACAAGACTAGACGCAACAGACGTACCAGGGTTTTCTCCTGACTGGGAGCCATCCTCATCTCCTGTCGCCACTTCCTCCTCTTCAACTTCAATCTGCTGCTGTTGGAGCTTTTTGGGAGGCATTCCCCAGCTTGTATCTCACTTCTGACACCACATGTAAGGTTTAGCCCCATGGTGGAAGGAGGAGACATGGACATGAGTTCTTCACCTGGTGCTTCAATTTATTTTTAAACCAGATGCGTGGAAAGTGCAGTTGTGCAAGTGAGGTATTGTAAAAAT
>NW_025738557.1:0-1658 GCF_021292245.1 Micropterus dolomieu
TTAGTTCCTTCTTAGCTAGCATGGAGCGACACTCCAGCATGGATGAATAAAAGAATGGGATATTTCTATTAAGAGAATATTGTAATCTAAACTAAATATTTAATTTGTAGTTACACTTACAAAATAAGGACAATTCTTAAGTAGCAAAAAAAACAAAAGTGTTTACAGCGTCCAAATAATTCTAAATGTAGTCTTTCAGTAACATATAGACTATGTCCCTCATTCTAAACTAAAGCCTTACTCATAACTAAGTCACTAGTCACGCTAACAGGCCTCCTCTTTCCCTTTAGTAAAAAAAAGCTAGAATTATAACAAAATATAGTTTACAACTTCATCAACTGGAAACTTCAAGAGCTAAAGTTTGATCCTTCTACTGAGAACCAGCTGCCTTTTGCTAATTAGGGTTTATTAGACTATTACAGAGGTCATGAAATCCAGAACCCTTCCCTTGGGGATGAAGTATTCAAATGCTAGTTAACTACTTTGTTGACATAACAGGACAGTAGTTTTCTGTTGATGAAAATAAAACCCAGATTTACCACGGGGTTCTTGACTAGCCAGAACAGGATGTTCAGCAGTCTTACACTGTTTCATTGCAGGTCTTGCATTCAACCATAGTGGCTAGTTTGTCCTTGACAATAAGGTTTTAGTAAAAAGTCTCATCACTGCTGCGACCTCTTTTTTGAGACCATGCTGTTTCTATTTTTTTTTCTAGTGTCCCCTTCCATTGCATTTTTCAGAGACACTACAAAAGAGGAAAACGGATTGCCATCGATAACCCAAACTCTAGGGTTAACTCGTAATTTTCATTACATTTGTTATGTAGTAAATCTACAACTGCATAGCAATTTAGTGATCCCTACCATGTAGTGATCAAATGCCAATGTGCCAATTGGCATATGCCAATCTCTATTCATGTGTTCACCCATATGAACACATGAATGGTGACAGAGCACCTTTAAACATATGAACACATGAATGGTGACAGCGCACCTTCACACATATGAACACATGACTGGTGACAGCGCAACTTCACACTTATGAACACATGACTGGTGACAGCGCACCTTTAAACATATGAACACATGAATGGTGACAGCGCACCTTTAAACATATGAACACATGACTGGTGACAGCGCACCTTTAAACATATGAACACATGACTGGTGACAGCGCACCTTCACACATATGAACACATGACTGGTGACAGCGCACCTTTAAACATATGAACACATGAATGGTGACAGAGCACCTTTAAACATATGAACACATGACTGGTGACAGCGCACCTTCACACATAAGAACACATGACTGGTGACAGCGCACCTTTATGAACACATGACTGGTGACAGCGCACCTTCACACATATGAACACATGAATGGTGACAGAGCACCTTCACACATATGAACACATGACTGGTGACAGCGCACTTTTATGAACACATGAATGGTGACACCTTTACACATATGAATTAAATTGAAATCTTTGAAACCAGATGAGCAGCAAAAGTACCCTTCGTTCCTGCGTTAACATACTTCTATCACATGTGCCAAAGGGAGTAGGAAGAAGTAAAACTTATGTACTCCTACCCCTTTAATTCTTACATTCCTTCAATTAACAATTTTTATATTATTATTATGTTCTAGATACATTTATA
>NW_025738557.1:1678-4651 GCF_021292245.1 Micropterus dolomieu
TGTGCAAGCTAACAGCCATGCTATATGCATGATGTATGTTCATATTTACAACTATGTACAATGGTGTTTAGTTTAGTTAAGAACATTGAATATGTTTGTACTGCCTTTATTTACAGTTTTCACCACACAGACAGCATGTATGAAGAAGTGTCTCAGTAAAGGATCAATCTTACTACAACTCTCTCTTCATTGGCTACGGTTTAACTGAGTGTTTAGTCGGTGTTTTACACACACTGCACAAGAACATTACAGCTCCCTTGAGGGACGGGTTAATAAAAAAAAATATAAAAAAAATTAATTTAGCTACATGTCTGTGTATGTGACAAAAGTACCCTCACAGCGCACCTTCAAACATATGAACACATGAATGGTGACAGCGCACTTTTATGAACACATGAATGGTGACAGCGCACCTTCACTCATATGAACACATGAATGGTGACAGCGCACTTTTATGAACACATGAATGGTGACAGAGCACCTTCAAACATATGAACACATGAATGTGACAGCGCACTTTTATGAACACATGAATGGTGACAGAGCACCTTCAAACATATGAACACATGACTGGTGACAGCGCACCTTCACACATATGAACACATGAATGGTGACAGAGCACCTTCACACATATGAACACATGACTGGTGACAGCGCACTTTTATGAACACATGAATGGTGACACCTTTACACATATGAATTAAATTGAAATCTTTGAAACCAGATGAGCAGCAAAAGTACCCTTCGTTCCTGCGTTAACATACTTCTATCACATGTGCCAAAGGGAGTAGGAAGAAGTAAAACTTATGTACTCCTACCCCTTTAATTCTTACATTCCTTCAATTAACAATTTTTATATTATTATTATGTTCTAGATACATTTATATATACACACACACACACAGACAGACAACCACTCACACTCACATCCACACCTAAGGAGAGAACATGCAAACTCCACACACCTTCTTGCTGTGAGGCAACAGTGCTAACCACTGCACCACCGCACCGCCCTGTATGTAAAAGTATTTAATGTTATTGGTATTGAATATGAGTGAAATCAAGTGTGAGACAGAGACACCACGGAGGAAGAGGTTTAACTCACTGACTGCTAGAAATACCTCCTGCGAAACACTAGAAATCATTTGGATGTATCCAGTATCAGTGTACATGGTCAGATTACTCTACCTAAATTTAAATTATACTAACTTCAGAGGTAAATTACGGGCACTGCCACAACTACGGGCCCCTATGCGGCTGCATTCCCTTCATATATTTAATTTTATCAAAATATATCATATAGTCTATGATACACTGTATACACTAATAGAAAAAGTTGATATTGATATTAATTCCTGTTATAGGTATGAGGAGGTTGAAGTTAAATGATTAATAAGCATCTTGTACGTTTACAAAACTTTACTGTTTTGTCCTAAGTTTATTTAATAGCAATAGCCGTGTTTCCATCAGCGTTTTTTAATGCGCATTTTGAGGTATCGCATTAGAAAAGGTTAATGGAAACGGCAAAATTCGGGAAAAAAATCCTTAATTTCGCAAAAACGTTTTTACGTTCGCTTGAGGTGTTTTTGTCTTTGTTGAAAAAGAGTAAATGCTCTAAATGGGAGATGCCCGGTTGTGCAGAGTTCTGCACGCCTGCCGAGAATTTCATGCACCTCGCGGCTGGTAACGCTCATTTGTGCTGAGAAAAGAGGTGGATGCAAATCTGGGCGGGTAGCCTTCATCATCTGTTCTGCTGAATTATGCATTCACCTCTTAAAGGTTCTTTTCAGATCCTTTGCTCTGCACACTGATCAAATGGGGTTATCACCGCATATTTTTGCTGAATCTCAATGAATGCTGCTTCTCTCTTCTCTTATTTTTTTCGTATTCAACATCATACCTTATAATCTAAATTTAATGTACTGAAACAATGTATATGTGACACAAAAAGGAAATTTATTAATCGGGCCGGTAAAAAAAATTTGGCAGATGGATTTATTTATCTACCAGTCCCCTTGGCAGCCAAAAATTTAATTTCCACCTCTGGGCGGCGCCAATCCAATTAGACATTTAAAAGCGAAAAGTAAGATTTTAACATCAGTCCTGTAATGAACAGGATGCCAGTGGAGGGAGTTCAACACAGATATATGTGGTCCCTCTTTTTCTTTCCTGTCAGGAGGCGGGCCGCAGCATTCTGGACTAGCTGCAGGCGTAGAATTGATGACTGATCTAAGCCCCCCTAAAAAGAGTTACAATAGGCAAGACAGGAAGTTATGAAGACATTAATCACCCTCTCTAAATCTGTAGGAGGGAGATAGGCCTTTCCCTTGGCTATAGTTCTTAACTGGAAGAAGTAGAATCTAACAGTGGAGGAAATCTGTTCATCAAATTTAAAGACACTGTCCAAAAAGACATCAACACTTGTCACAGTTGAGCAATTATTAAAAGCTAAAGGGCCGAGAGTACCGACACAAAGCAGTTCATGGTGTCAAAACATTATGACCTCGACCTCGTTTAGGTTGAGGAAGTTTAGACTCATCCTTGTTTTGATGTCCTTTAGGCATTACAAGAACAATTTGTGAGCCACAGATGATGAATCACCTCAGATAGGGAGATTGAAATGGGCTCAAACTGATCCAGGACCAAATAGCAAGAACAGAGGGGTCACGGTCAGAGGGTGTGGTTACAGAAGATCAAAGTATTTCGACAAAGAATTTAAGGAAGGAGTCACAGAGGTCTAATGTAGGTATAATATGAACAGAATTACGGGGTTTTCTGAGGGTGTTAAACATATTAAAAAGAACTACAGGCCTGTGACAGTTATTAGAAACCAGGTTAGAAGTATCAGATTTTACAGCTCTCTGATGGACAGACAGATGGTGCTGTAGGGTTTCATCTGACACTCTGAGTTTGTTCTTCCACCTTCTCTCAGGTTGCTGACATGCTTGTCTGAGAGCACGGGTAGGTAGCCAG
>NW_025738558.1:0-1895 GCF_021292245.1 Micropterus dolomieu
CTACCTCTTGACAGTACCTGTGAGGAGGAAGCGGAAACGCCATTCTTGAAAATCAAGGCACCCAGACTGAATTTCTGGACCATCTCTGAGGCGCCAGCAAGGAACCTTGACTGTTCGTTCTCTTTGCCATCAATCATGCACCTGTCGAGAAGACACATTTACCTCCAACCACCAAGTGACAGGCCCATCTTATACTGGAATCATTTCAAACCTTACCCTTGGTTGTCAACGACTGTATATCGAGGATTTGAATTGGGGTCTCGGGAGGCTGTCACAAAGCACTTGTCGATGTATATCCTCTGGCCTCCCAACTGTGCAGTGCGGTCAGGTTGCGTGGCCTCAAAGTACATCGGCTCGCCCAAGGTGAAGGTTTTGGTTCCAGTGATTTCATTACCTGATGCTGTGGCAAAGTGAGGGACATCACTTGACAATAGAGACAGGGCTGCTGCACACATTTGCTATGCAAGGAATACATTTGGTTCCTTTAAGCTCCAGCAGAATATGCTTTAGTATTTTAAGCTGGCATATTATTTTGAGTACACTTACAAATGCTTGACAGATCAGGTGCTAGGGTGCCTTTTCTAAAATGGTAAATATTTGACTCCAGGGTTTGTCTAGCTTTGGATTCATTTTGAACACAGCTTCCCATTTGTGTCAAATACAGGTGTGCATTTAGCTCCCCATGTAATCCTTGTCCACACAAGTTTAGTCAGACATCTTTGTTGCCCATTAAAGAACCCGATTTATACCACCTCAGAAGTAGGTCATCATCCACATTAACCTCACCATGTTACAAAATTAAGGATAGTGTACATTTTGTAGCACTCCCTCTTCTGTCCAAGTTGCCCATCTATACTTGGAGCAGCACTTTCCTAGCCTGGTTAAGTTTAGAAACATGCATTTGCAAGTTACCACTCCTTTCTGCGCTTCATCTGAGCTCCTAATTTTGTTTAGGTCAGAATAGCTTCTGATAACAGGCCTTGTGCTGAAAATACTGGGTGATGGTGAATTTAAAATATGGGAACATACCATCTTGAGGAGTAAGGGTGAAACTAGTTTTAGGTTGGAGTCGTTTGAAAACTGCACCCATGCGATCAGGATAGAAGCCAACTTTATAGGAGTGGAAAAACCTGCAATAGTCAAGTGAAGACTCACAATACAAAATTTGACAACAGAAATCATTGATTGCCCTGTAGTCTTGCAATATGTCCTTGGTCTTAAGGAAATGCTGGTAGTTAAGATTTGTAATGAACTAAATTACACAATCATACTAAAACTAAAGAACCTAATCTAAATCTTACCTGGGATAGTTACAGTTCAGGGGAATATCAAATGGCATTTCCCTTAAAACTGGACCAGTTGGCCTGTAGTGGAGCACATTGCTAAAGGACAGATAATCTGGATGACTCTGGAACAAACATTCACATGTTGGTTGCAGTCACAAACTAGAACTAACTGAATGATACAGCAATTGAGAGGAACAGCTTTACCAACCTTTTTCTCAAATCCACAGTCAGTTCTCAGAAGGTACAGAAGGTAGTAATGTTCTTTGGTACCTTTGTTAACAGGACAGGTGCCTAGTTTCAAGTATTTGTATGCATCACGAGTCTTAAAGACCTCTCTCCTGATTCTCACATACATTCTGTCAACATGACACAGGATTTCAACCAACTTTGTCCCGGCTGTTGCGCCAATTGCGGGAGTAGGGGCAGCAGTCACAAGTAACATTTCGTTAGCCAAGTTAGGGAGGCTTCTGGCACCCTGTTCTGGCTTGAAAACCTGTTTCAGGGTCTGAGAGGCTGGGACAGCCAGATACTGAGGAACATTTTTGGCTTCAGGCGATCCACTACCTGATGCACTCCTCAACAATTTGGTTTCAGGTGCAGGGGCTGGTG
>NW_025738559.1:0-2439 GCF_021292245.1 Micropterus dolomieu
TCTGCACGCTAAACTAGGAGAAAACTGAAAGAAAATTCAAAGTATAGCCTCTTTCAGACACACCCCTAATCTAATGTCAGTTTAACATGTTATTCTCATGTCTGAATAAGGGCCTGAGTCACTTTTAAGTAAAGGTCATGAAGAAAGAAAAGACAGAGAAAGAGAGAAATGTGTTCAAAGATCAGTAAGTAATACTTGTATTCTCTCAATCTTCATCCCTTGACGCGTCAATTACACTAACAGGAATAAATAATGACCCTCTAACTAGATGAAGACAGCGGTGTTGTCTGAAAAGAGTTTATGTAGAAAAAGTCACGGCCCAAAGTACTGTAGTTTCACCCCAGAGCAGGTCAGCTGGTGTACGTCTGTCCATCTGTATGTGTTACTGCCTGCACGTTAATCTGTCTATCATGTCCATGTTTGTCTTTTACCTGATTATTGTTTTTTTTCTCTTCAGAGTCGGACACTTCATCAACTACAGGAAGTCAAGACAGCACCTCACTATTGATCTAGGTAACTAATGTCTGTCTGAAACATCACCTGCATGTCGATCATTCATTTTTGTTCTGTTTGTTAATGAATGCAGGTATTTGTCCTCACAGAAGTTTGAAGAGGAGGGTGAACTCTGCTCCATGAGAAATGGGAATCGGAATTTAACTTTTTGGAAAAGAAATAAACATGTTTTATTACAGTAAAGACACAATCTGCTGCGTTGCTAGATGCCACGCCTATACACAGAACATACTTAAAATAAAAGCATCAATACTAAACGTATTTTACAGTACAGTTTACAGCACACTGATAGAATACTTATATCTACTGCTAGTATTTAGAGACAAGTAATGTTTGTATCTTTTGTAAAAAGTAATTGATCAATGATTCTCAAACTAACTTCTTGTTTGGTTAAGTAGATAAACGTCAGATGAAGTTGACCTGCTATTTCATTCTTTTGTACTGTTGATTTGCTTTTTAATAAAGTCCCAGATTTTCTAAATGTTCTGTTTTTGTGAGTCCTCATATGAGCTTAAATATCTGCGACTGAAGCTACACTTAGTGTTTGCGCTACATTTAGTTTTTTAATGTACTTTTCATCTTTGTCTTTAGTTTATTGATATAAAGGATTCATGTGAGTTGTTGGATATGGATGACTCACATCATCTGAAATAGTTTGAGAAACAAAGAGACCTTCAAATTAGTGTTGTAGAACGGTCTTAAGACCACTTTTTGATGGTCTTGGTCTCGGACTCGACCGCATTTTTACTCTGTCTTGTCTCGAACATCGAGGACTTGGGATTTTATTTCAAGACCAGTCATGACCATAACTTTGGGAATATCAATAAATTGCTTTTGCATTATCTGAATTATTTGTTTACATCCTAACTTTGATTGGATGTAAAATGTACTGCTTCAAATAAAAAATTCAATAACCCTATTTAGAAATGTGTTGTTACCGTTAATGACTGGAATGGAAAAGAAGTGCTGAATAAATGCTTACGTTGATTTCAGCTCTAACTGTTTGTATGTGGGTGTTTTAATGGAAATGGTGACTCTTTCAGATCAGTTTGAGAAGTACCTATGATTTAGTTCCACAGTTTATTGTGTGTCATGTAATGTGGGAACTGGTCTTGGTCCTGACTCGGTCTCAGCCCCTAAAAGTCTTGGTCTTGTCTCGGTCTTGATAAACTCTGGTCTTGGTCTTGACTTGGTCTCGGTTTGGGCGGTGTTGACTACAACACAACTTCAAATTAAAAAACTTGTTCAGTAACATTGTCAGTTAACTTCTCCATGTTCTGATTATTAAAAGCTTATTTTCTTTCCCCTCGCGACCCTGTATGCAGGATAAGCGGTTGACGATGAATGGATATTTTATTTCCCTCTGTTTTGGTCAATAGCTACGTTTGTGGTACATTGCTGAGAAAAATAACACTAAGACTGGATGATTTTAATGGTTTATTGATGAGGAAAGGTTTACAAGCAGCTTTTGATGCAGAAAGGTAGGTTCAGGTCACAGAAGCTCAAAAAACACAAGTCAAGATATTGAAACTAGGACTGACTGACATGGTAACAAAGGAAATGTAGTGAGAGACTGATGAGAGGAAGAGATGCAGGTGAGGAGGTGGGCGGGGAAAACCAGCCAACTGTGGAGCAGGCGAGGGAAGTGGGTACAAAGATGGTGGGGCAATGGAAATATATATTTATATAAATTATAGATGTAATCATGAGAACATGTGTAACATAAGCAACATAAATGTGAAATGTAAGATGCAGAAACTGAATCAATGAAGCAAACACCACTAGACTACATTAAAACTAACTTCAGCAGTGAGCAGAACGAGACTTCGTCAACCAGAGTTCAGTCCTCAGTGTCACAAACAATACTACATTGTACAGCTAAAAGATGCAACACATGTTGCTTTGTGTGGGTAATAATCCTGAATA
>NW_025738560.1:0-2021 GCF_021292245.1 Micropterus dolomieu
AGGCAAATCATGTTACTATATGGCTTGTAAATGTGTCAGGCAGTCAAACTGTGTCTGTGAAGGCCCCCCAAGAACCAGAACCAGAGGCTTATCCATCAGTATAAAAGAGTAAAATCCTGGACTGAGCTGATGGTGGGTTGTGAGGCAGCTGAGATGAGCTCCTTGGAGGTCCTACTCTGCTCCCTGAGCTCCTTCCTCTTCAGTCGGCCCTCCTTCAGCTGCAGAAACACCCGGGTTATAATAATCCAGCTCGATGTCCTCCTGCCTGCCCGGCTTCTGCCCCCTGCTGGCCTGGAGAGACATGACAGCACACACATGTGAGTTAGTGCATCACTCCTCCTCTTCTTCAGGTCAGTAAACACAGAGCGAGTGCTTCATCTCAGGCCTCTAAACAACAGACGTGTGTCAGTACCTTACGGTAGAAACAAAGGGCAGCGATCACCAACAGCAGAGTCAGCGGCAGGACGACCACTTTGATGAGAAGACCTGTTGGATCTGATCAAACACATGGACAGACATCACATCACACACCATCATGAGTCCATCAGCTCCCATTAAACACAAACTGTAGAGACCTGAAATCTCCCAAAACCACTTCAGTCCGTCAGGAATCTCTATCAACACATATCTGAACGCAGAATCTGGAGAAACAAGCAGAGCCGTCGCAACCAGAGAAGAAGTTCAACTGCCTAAAGCCTCCAGCTGAAAGGGGGTCCTCGAGAAGGGCTGATTATGTAGGCCTACTTGATCCACAGCAATGACACCTGTATTAGCACCTTTTAAATACTATGATCAGTCGTAAGTCGGAATTCCCCTAACGAGGCCCCGCCCATTAGTTTGCAGCGTAGAAACCTCATGTGGGCAGTGCCCACCTGTAAAGAGCTTTGTGGTGGCAGAGCGAAGAATCTGGTGGCAAGAAACAAGCAGAGGGTAAAAGAAGTTCAACTGCCGAAACAGTTTATAGTTGTTTTACACTAAACACTAAACAAATATAATTTATTGTGCTTAAACGCAACACAAATCCAGCTGCGGCCCTTACAGCCAATGAGAAGGTGGAACAGCGTTGTCATGGCTACCAGCTACAGGTGTGCTGGAAGCTGCAGTGATGTTGACAGGTACGCGTCCTGCATCGCTGAGTCATTAAAATATATATTTATAATAATATATTTAAAATGTTCAGTTCTAATCCTGAATTTATTCTAGTTAACGTAACGTTAATCGTGATTATTTGAGGGTTCATGTGTTTATCGTTGTTGTTGGACAGAAGTAGGAGAACATGGTCTGGAAGCTGAATAAGCAGCGACATCAAGTCTGTCATCAGAAACTAATCAGTAGATCTCTGCAGCCTTTGTAATGAAGTTCGACTCTGTTTATGTAGCTGTCATGATAAAGAGTGAAATCAATAAGAAGATCTGTGAAGGTGACGTTTCAGCTGCTCTGCTTCAGCTTACCTGAGACAGTGAGAGACAGCCGACGGCTCTCAGAGGAGAAGTCATGAGAAAAAACATGGACGTGATAAACACAGCTGTAGTTTCCTTGGTGGGCGGGCTCTGCAGCAGGAAACAGGAAGTGGGCAGAGTGATTGACAGCTGGCTGGGTGTAGTTGTGTGATGTGATGGAGGAGGTGAAGGCGAGCTGGAAGGAGCCTCCTGGGTACTGTGGCTGGATGGAGCAGCTGATGGTGAAGGTGGAGCCCCTGGACACCTGAAAGCCCTGCTGCTGAGCCTCGGAGACCCCGTCCACGGAGGAGGACGCAGAGATGTTGGGCTGAAGCAGCAGGTCTGTAAACACACAGATGATGAAAGGTCACATTCACCCTCCGTTCAACAAAATGGCCCCTGAAGAAGGAAGTGATGTCACAGGTCTGACACGGGGAACAAACATGGAGCAGAGCGATGACAGACTGTAAAAGGAGGGACTGGGTCCACCTGGTGGGACGTCCCCAAACACAGAGACAGACAGACAGACAGGTTCCTCCAGGTGTGTCCTGTCAGGTGAAGCTTCCAGAAACAAGCCCACCT
>NW_025738561.1:0-1309 GCF_021292245.1 Micropterus dolomieu
TGATCGACTCCAGACTGTCCAGAACTCAGCTGCAAGGCTTTTAACCAGAACAAAGAAATGTAACCATATTACTCCTATTTTAGCTTCATTACACTGGCTCCCAGTATGTTTTAGAATTGACTTTAAAATTCTATTGATCACTTTTAAAGCTCATCATGGCCTCTCGCCTTGTTATATTTATGACCTTTTAGTCCCATACGCACCAGCACGTACCTTGAGATCCTCGGGCAGAGGTCTGTTGTCTGTTCCAGAGTCTCGACTGAAAACTAAAGGGGACAGAGCGTTTGCTGTCAGGGCCCCGAGGCTCTGGAACAGCCTGCCCGAGGAAATCAGGTCGGCTGAGTCAGTGAACTCTTTTAAGTCCCTTCTTAAAACATACTTTTATAGGAGAGCCTTTCCCGATCTTATTTGACTTTATTTTATCCCTTTTATTTTATTGTATTTTACTAATTTTATATTAATTTTTCATGCTCTTATCTTGTTTTCTTGTGTTTATCTTGTATTATTCTTTACACTTGTTAAAGCACTTTGTAACTTGTTTTTGAAAAGTGCTCTACAAATAAGGATTATTATTATTATTATATTATTTTTTTTTGACTACGCCTGTGTTTTCTCCTATTTTGAGGAGTTTAGAAGAGAACCCCGCTACACCCACATAACACTACACAGGTGATCTTGCAGAACTAACTTTTCATTTGTTTGCTGTAATATGAAAGTTCTGAGGCCCAACAAGTTCTCTCTGCCCTCAGGAAAAGGCTTCTTCATGCACTTCAGCACGGCCTCTGCTAAACCTGGAGCCCAGTGTCTGCAGTTCTTCCTCCATAACACCGGGGCAGCAGATGATGTTCTCAACATCTGGGTGCGAGAGGATGACCGCAGCAGAAAACTGAAGATCTTCAAGAGTATTTCAGGTAAAAAATTAAATATTACATACTGTATGATCCACAGTATAGTTTTTTTAATTAAAGCCCCTATGTGGATGTTTCTGACTTTGGCGACTCCAAGCAACATTTAGACTGCAGCAATTTTCACCAGGTTTCTCTTTCAATAAACAAAAATAACAAAAACTCAAAGATTTCACCTACAACACTAATATCTATATTTTCTGTCCTCTTTTCAGGAGGCGTCAGGGGCTCTTGGGAACTGCATAACATCAATCTGAGTGTGACCAGGAAGGCCCGTGTGGTTTTTGAGGGCGTGAGGGGAAAGGAGCCATCGAAGGGAGGTTTCTCTCTGGATGACATTAACCTGTCATCCACAAAGTGCCCTCAGCACATCTGGCACATCCACAACATCACCGGCCTGCTGG
>NW_025738562.1:0-4644 GCF_021292245.1 Micropterus dolomieu
AGCACATCAGCAAAGGGATGACTCCTGCCAGACCGAGCCAAGATCTGTGAGCTCACAGCAAGAGCACACAGTTTAGTTTTCATTCATGGCAGAGACATGTGCTCCTGATCTGAACAGAAGTACATTTGTGTGAATAATTCTTTATATATTTAAATTTAAATAAATGGTCCTTTGTTCTGTTGGTGGAACTTCATGACGAAGGTTTGCAGCATTGATGCTATCCCCTTTTCTGTCCGTGAAATACATATTAACTTTAAAAGTGTCTGAGATAACTAATGTTCTGTCTTTAGATTGTTTTACTGGCTGAAGAACAGTGAAGTTAAACCCTTAAAAACATCAGCTCTAAAACAAACTCACAGACCAGCTTGTTTCAATGCTTGAGCAATTTTAATTTGTGTAAAGACAAGAAAGAACAGTTCACTCTGCAGAATAAGTTTGTGCTAAAAGCATTCTTTTCATAACACATTCAGTCTGCTCCTATGAAAGGCACAAAGCCTCAGAGACAGTCCAGATCTTCTTAATTCACTTGTCGCTTCGTTCCTTAAGTAGCGTTACAGCGATAGAAATTAAAATAAAGACATGAAATGAGATATAGAGCCTTCAGGGTACATATGAGACTGATGGCGTGAAGAGAGATGAGTTTAAAGAACATCTGCCCGTGTTTGTGATTTTTCCAGGTGCTTCATGCCCCCCGGAATTGGAAGGATTTCTTAACACAGACAGATGGAAGGTGGTAGTTACACCTTAAATCATCCCAGCATTTGTCACCTGTGTGTATGATAAAGACATAACTGTTAAGCAGAATGTATAATTTCATGCAGATGGAGAGTAAAACTAAATATTTTGTCTCATTAAAATAATAAATGGAGAGGCTTTTCAGCCTTGGCAGAGGTATGTTCTGAAGAAAAGATGGGTTCATTTATGAACTGAGCTCACTTATATAGCATTTATTATGAACCATGGTACATTTTTCTCTCATGCAAAATAATGTGTTTTATGATTTACCTCCATAATTCATTTGTAAACAGTGCTGATATCCAGCGTTATTTGGCTCTCCCCTGCACCAGTATGAAAAGGCGAAAGGCGTACCGTCACTCCAGAACCAGACACCCTCCTAGAAAATATGAGTTAGTTAATTAGAGTTAAAACATGAACAACAATATAAACTAAAATAAACAACTTTATACTATTAAGACCATAAACACTTTGTCATAACCCCATTGTCATTGCCCCTGGTAGCTGTTTCACCAGTGTGTGAATGGTGAATGTGATGTAGTATAAAATATATACAAATACAGAGCATTTACATATACCTGTGCAGCGTCAGTTGCTCCAAGCCATGCCAGCGTATTCCCATGAGTACTATCGGATATCAGCCTTTGAATCTGATGATACTCCTCAGCTCCACGTACGGATGCGAGGTTTGCACCTAAGGACTGACAGTTTCTCTGCAGTGGTGACAAACAGACAAATCCATAAAAATCCACACAAACGGAACAAGCTCAACTTAAAAGAACTCCGCATCCAATCCAAATCATCTTATACCTCAGCTTGAGACCAAGTCATGGCTCTTGGAACGAAGAGGAAACAGCGACCATTTATCTCAGACCAGCGAATAGAACAAACTTGCCACCTCTTGACCAGGTGACTCTTTACTGGGAACAAATAGAGTTTGGTGACTAATGTGGAGTCTCCAACTAAAATCTCTATATGTAGAATTATTATATCACCATATTAATTACATTTATTTTGATTAAATGGCAGTATAACATAACAACATAAAATAACACAACATAATATAACATAAAACAGTATAACACACTAACAAAAGTATAATATATAATACATATTATAATATATAAAAAGCATAATATATATTATATTGTTGGCTTATATAGACTATAGACTGCATCTCATCTTACTACCCTGTAGTAATAGGATAATAAATTTACCTTGTATAACACGGCTTAACATACCATAACACAACATTTTTTAGCAAAAGACAACATAACCTAACATAAGTTAAATAAGCATTGGACACAGCACTTCTATCAGGCAATGCTTTTAATTTACACAACATGTAGGTGAAGTCATCAGCAGAGCATCAGAACAAAGCACTGACCTTGTTTGGCATTTTCGGGGTTTGCCTCTGGAAGAGCTAGAAAGTTTGACACAGCAGTTATCGACCTGGATTGTTATTGTACAACACATTCATCTGTAACACTTTCTTTTCATATAACTGACCAGCAGCTCGAGTCAGAGCCATCATGGCACAAACAAGTGCAGAAACAGTCAAAATCTTCATGATGGAGATGATGCTGAAGATGATGATAACCTTTGAAACAGAGAGACAGACATGTTACTGATACTTCTGTATGGAACAGACGACCTATGTCCACTGTCAATCCACTAAAGGAAAGTCAAAAGTTTGTAGCTGCAGAATTACCTTCTCTTCTTCCTTCTCAGCGTCTGTAGCTTTTGCTGTCTGATGTGGAAACACAGATAAAGAGACACACCAGCCCTTAAATACAGATACTTATCTTGTTATTTCTCAAAAACAGGGAACTGAGCACAGACACAAAAAAACATACACATTTTTTTCCCCACATAGAATACTCAGGAACCAGAAAGTTATCAATTATGATTATTTAGGAAATATGGATAGGTCAAGCCTCACAGTGATATACTTCTGTGCTCTCTTCTTGTAAAGTGCTTTAATGCTTTTGTGTGTGTATATGCAAATTATATGTAATTTAAAGGCAATCAGCAGCTGTTATGCAGCTTGTGGCATGAAATTTTGCAGGAATTTGTCTTTTTAGCAAAATTTTTTAATTCTAATGTCTTTTACTCTCACATGTCATATATACTGTATGCATTTTGCACCCTCTAGACACTTTCGTGGCTAAAACTGTACACGCACAAAAACTGCTATAAACTCCCTATACATCAATATTTTTAAGTAACAAAACTACCAAACATTTCATAATTTTCATGATTTTAACCATTTCAATTTAATTATTTGAATTATTAATTCTTTAATACAACCCCCCCCACAAAAAGTGAATTATTTTCCATAAAACAAATAGTAGGTGGGTGGGTCTTTGGTGGTGATTACAGTCTTGGATATGTCAAGGATTTGCAACAAAATTGATTTGATTGCAAGTATTTTTTATGTGGTGTCAAATATTCCCTCTGGACACCTTTGTGGCAAAAATGTACATGCACAATTAAACTGCTATAAAATCATTATACATCAATATTTTTTTCTCTATTCCTCTGTTTGTATCTTTAGCGTAGTTTTGTGACTTCTTTAAACAGACTGCTTTCTCGTTTTATTCTTGTGACTTTGCGACTCAACGCTAAAGGAAAAAGCACTCGCAGAGATTTTTCAATTCAGCTTATTGAAAGTTAATGAAATAATCTTCTGTTGTTTACTTTCAACAAGTATCAAAAAAATACCTTAAAGTCCTTTCCTACAACTTATTTGTTCACTAAACTATTTCACTCCTCTCTCATTCAAATATAAAATAACTCCCAAGCTGTAGTCTTTCCCCGTATAGGCTAATACTACCCGTGTAGACGACCTAATTAGGATGGGGAGAGATGTGATACAATTTCTCAATACTTTTTATGTAGCAGTTATTTGAAACAAGAAAAAAATAAAATAGATAACCTTGCTCATATAACAACAATTAAAATAATAAGCTACTAATCAGATGACATGTCAACAGGTGACATTTTATGCAAGGTATCGAAAGAAGTACTCAACTGGTATTGGTATCACTTTAAAGGTACTAGGTTTGGTACTGGTATCATAAAATTTTAAATGATACCCAACCCTAAATGTAATGTAGTTAACATGTTTAGCTCAGCAATGGCCAGCAATGTGAGTTTGCTTTTTGCTTACGACCTCTGAAAGGGTAACACCGACTGTCGTTCGTTCTGAAAATATGAATGAGTATTTGTTTACTTGCCAAACTTGTGGTGGTCGATTAATGTAATCATTTACGTCCTGCTGGCTGCCATCAGGTTAATTATTACCGTTGGCTGTTACAGGTTTATTTTTGATCATGTAACGTTACTGTTTTATTTAGTTAACGTTACACTGGGTTTGAGAGTCTGGTGGATGTGTTGATTTACAGTAGTTTAAGCTGGCATTAATTGTCACAGCCCAGCTCATGGACTGGACAAAAACAGGAGACACACGGGTAAACTAAATAACAAAGTGATTTATTAATAGGAAAACAAGCGAAAACAATGAGTGGGAGGAATATGTGAAGTCAGTAGTGTAGGGAGTGGATGAGTGAAAATGTGCTGCATGGATGTTGTGCTGTAAAAGCAAAGACAAGAAACCAAACAAACAACAGAAGCTGTGAGATGGAGGTCCAACCCAAGACTGACTGCTGCTCTGGCTTATTTGCATGGGGTACACCGGGCCCAGGTGTGTTGGATTCTCGAGTTCCCATCTCTGACATACATACATACATACATACATGTATTTACAATACTGATGTGGTGTGGACTGAGTAGACCCAAACGCAACGCTCAGGATGAACAGGTTTTATTAAGGGATAGAAGGGGTTGAGGGAGTGGAGGTGAGGGACAGGCAGATGCCGGGGAAACACGGGCACGGGGAACCGAGGA
>NW_025738563.1:0-2177 GCF_021292245.1 Micropterus dolomieu
GCCATGGAAAAAACATCCCAGAAACTCCCATACATATTTCACACCTTGGATCTCTGCAAAACCATCTACAAAGTATTTTCCTAGTTGTTTTTCCCCCTCATTTAAAGCATGTTGAATGAAGATGTTTTCGGTGCTAGCCACTCATTGCAACCACTGAACGCCTGCGTTCGAATACGTTTTGAACTGGCGTGTGTAGTTATTGGGGTCGGGGATGGCTAAAGATTTAGGAGGAAGGAAGTTGGTCACAAACACTTTCATGCATGCAGATGCTATAGTCGCACGGCTAAAAGGGTCAACCGCTGTTTCATCAATATACTGTTTTCTGAACAGCTTGCATCCCTCTGCGAGAATCTCAACATCGTTTTCACAATAGAGGCGGGCCTCTCTCATGAAATCAAATGTACCGCAGCGCGCCGTCTCGTACCAGGTGTTAAAGTCTTTCAGCTGTACCGTAGTCATGCGTTCTGTACCGTACATTTTTGGCTCCGGGTAGGGACCTGTGTAGGTCAAATGGGCAAGTGAGCTAAAATTATGGGGAAAATAGCCTTTAATTCTGTCATCAAAACCGAGAGCTTTTGGCATATCGGCTAAACGCATGGAAAGAAAGGACAGTGAGTCAATGTATTTTTGATTAAAATCAGGATCTGTCATACAGATGACTTTTGAACCTTGCAAAATCAAAGAGGGTTTTAATGCTTGTTCAAGCATGGCGTTGAGGAGTAGGTAGGAGTCAAAACCTCGAGCATTGTGAGCAATAAACACTGCATTTTTGTACAGAGGGCGTCTGAAATGCGTGAGAAACTCGTTGGCACAATTTCTGCCTTGAGAGCTCCATGTTTTGCCATCTAACGTTTTTGTACACACCAAAAAGGGTATGTGAACGCCATTTTCATTGACGTATGTTTCAAAATCATAAAACACCAATTTTTCTGTGTGTTTTGTTTCAGGTGGTAGTGTCTGGATGTAGCATTGGTGCATCTCCCTCTTATCTGTAACGTCAGAGGTCAACTTCTCACCACAGATTTTACACTTCACCGCAGGACATGTGTGTGGTTTACCTTCACCACTCATCGCTGAGTAGTAAAGCTGTGCACATTTGTTACATTTTTCGTACAACGAGCACGTGCTGGCTAATTTTTTGGCTCTGGGCCTCTCTGTAGGCTCTTTGTGCTTTGTCAGACAGAATTCTGAACGACATGTCCTGTTACACTCTTTACACACAATAGGCTGGAACCCCTTCTGATTACAGGTAGGGTCAAAGCAAACGGAACAATGAGCAGGGCATCGGTGACTCAGCACACCGTTGTACCCTGTGTAACAGTACTCACACAGATATGGGGAACCCAGAAAGGCCTTTAGATTTTTTATACCATAGTAGTGGTTCTGAAAGAGAAACAAAAATAGGGTTTTACTCTGTCTTGGGCTTTTGGTCATGAATTTACAGAGGGCCCTATCGTCGTCTCCTCTATAAAACACTACAATTTTGCAGTCCAAAGCACGTTCAAATCGCGTGATGTCGCTTAAGGCTACAGCTGTCTGATCATCCATTCCCACTTTGTTTTGAATCTCTCTGCCGCATTCAAGAGCCTGTCTATCGTTGAGGAGGGGATGTAGAAGATGAGCCAGACAGACGGCGAAACACAACTGATTCCCCTCGTTTTCTACAATGTACAGAAAGCGTTGTTTTTTTTTTTAAGATTTCGCTTTGTAACATTTTATCCACCATTGCTCTTTTACCCGCGCCTGTAGGGCAGGTGATCACTTGGAGAACCAGTTCTAGATCACCATCTGTCATAATGGTCCAATTGGATTGTACTATGCGAAGCAAAAGTCTTTCAAAACCTGCTAAATTGTCAACATCACCATCCTGTAAGATAACTGATACATTATTACGGAGATTTTCACCATTGTAAAACTGACCATAATCCACTCACCCTCTGCAAGGCTTGGAGAAGGAAAGCGCAACACCTGACGTATTTCATAATTACAGAATCTATGTCGTGATATGACTCTTGCTTGAGGTGCCACAGAGTCATTATTTTGAGACACGCTGCCCCCTTGCTGTTGCAAGGGAGGAGTGTTGGCTACCTGCTCCATGAGGGGGGAGTTAATGGGGGTCTGATAGGTCGAGGATGTAGAGGGGTTTAAGGCAGGGATTGCATTATTTTCAAGCTCGG
>NW_025738564.1:0-1460 GCF_021292245.1 Micropterus dolomieu
AACCCTGTTTTCAAAAAGAAACTCCTGTTCTCCTCATTGCCAGACTGTTTGGTCCCTAACATAGATATTAGATATGTATGTCAGTCCAGTGACTGTTACCTGACAACAGACTTGCCTCTCATTCCCCGGTGCTGCCAGTAAGTCAGCCTGCCGAGTGAAGACAGACTCCCAGGAGGACCCATGGGAGCGCTGAACAGTTAGTTCATTCCTGCTCCACAGTAGCCGAGATGTCAGATGAAAAATGAACAACTCAAACACAGAGACCCACAGTTGAGAGTCCTGAACTAATTAATTCTGTTTCCTTGCAGCTGCTGTGTAACGAGTGAACGTAAGAGTCCAAGACTATTCACGCATGCGTGAAAATGAACGAATTACTCACTGAGACAACCCGTTCCTCCTGAGTCACATATAAGATTAGGTCAAATGAACGAAATGTTCTTTGAACGACACAACACTAACTAGTGCTTGCTTTTTATGCTTCTATAATGATTAAGTAGGCTACGTAGTAAAACATTTTCTTTTTTGTCTGATTTAACAGTGTTTATTGTGGATATCCAATCGGAAGTCTGTAACGGGTATTTCATTTAGGAAATTGACCGTTTCTCTGCTGTTTCTGACTTCCTGCACGGTTCACATGCGCTGTGCTGCTTTACACTGGGGGCCTTTCCGAAACTGCTTGCTACTCCCTATCCCTAAATACTTCCACTCATCCGGGTCAGGGTATCTGTGGATAATCCGTAATTCGTTTGTAATACAAAAACGAAAATACCGTTTATTCGTTTTTTGTTTCAAAACGAAAAACCAAATAACTGTTTTCTGTGTCAGAATCAAAAAACGAAAAACCAACTAAAACGGCCCGTATTTTGTTTTTTGGTCATTCATTTCATCGTTATTCCTTTTGGAACAAATAATGAAGAGAGTCTGTGAACTTCAGTCAATTCGTTTCTCGTTATAAACCAAAAACGGAAGTCACGTGGTCTATTCCTTTATGGAAGACTAAAACTAAACTAAAAGAACGTTTTTTTTGTAAAACTAAAGTAGCACTGGGTGTAAAAAAACACTTTAGTTAACTGAAATAAAAACAATAAATAATAAAATAATAACTGTTAAGCTGTTAGGGAGAATTAAACACTTGTAAGACCATTGGTGACCTGTAACTTCAGATTAGGACAATTTAACTAATGTTATATGTAGCTTAGGATCGCAGTTAGCCTATTTGTTTAAGTTTATATTATTTAATTCATATTTTAGTTTCTGAACACATATAACATACAGTATAAGATTTTTAAGCCTTCATGCTGTGTGTGAGCTCCACCAGCAGAGGGCACTCTGCCCCCTTGAGTCCTTCTGTGGCGCCAACAACCAACAAGCTTTTGACCTTTTGACTTGTGTTTCTATCACAGAGAAGGCTGCACTGCGACCAGAGGAAGCAAATCACTGAGCTTGAAGGGTGTGCAGAA
>NW_025738565.1:0-2173 GCF_021292245.1 Micropterus dolomieu
TTTGATTATGAATTATTATCATTATGAATTTAAATATAAAGGCAATCTTATTTTTAAGTTCTGAAATATTAAACCTCGACTGACTTAAGATGCTTTTTTGACAGTTTGTCTCTCAGAAAGCATGCGGTATGAAGTTCAGGTCAGATAAGCTTTCTTCAGTGGAAGTTTTCAGGAGAAATGATGATCATCAATGTTAATGGAAAACAAGTTTAGATTTTACATTTTCTTCCTTCTTGCATGATTTTATTATTGGGTACACATATTGAAAATATAGTTCTATAATGAATAAATTATGTTAGCCCAGCACTCTGACTTCCCTGAGAAAATAAATGTGTGACATCCTTCATCATGGAAACAATGAGATGTTTGTTTGACCATCTTTAATTTGTTTACAGCCACAACAGAGGAGTTGAGGATGCAGTTTTATTTATAGACATGTTCCCTTAACTTTTGCTTAATGTTTCACAGTAGCTGAAATGGTTTTGTTTCCTTCTAGATGTTAAATAGGTGGGATGACTTCTGTATTGTTTTGTTAGATATATTTCAAGACGTGCAGTTAATAAAGCCAGATGAGCTTTCTTCCTCTGTTTGCTCCCCTATTGTATCTCATGTAAATCCTCTTAAAGCCTCGTTATGTTATTTAGGCAGAATTCTGCTTTCTGATGATTTTGTGAGCTCCTATAAGGCTCTCTATGAAGTTTGATGTTTGTGTCATGTGGCAAAATTGGTGATTTGTGCTCCTGGATAGTTACAGCAGAGAAACAGACAAGAAACCCAGTTTACTACACAGAGTACAGTGATCCAGTCAGCATCAACTAAAACAACGAGTTTGACATTTGTTTTTGAAACATAATTTAAAAATAATTTTGTAAACATAATTATTAATTGATAAGGAGATTGTGTTTTAATGTCCATTTAAAACATTTTATTTTTGTATCCTAACTGGGTATTTTTTGTGTTCACAGTCACAAACAGGGCTGTTGTGACTCTCCAACCCAACTGGTCTGAGATATACTCAGGAGAGACGATCACTCTGAGATGTGAGATCAAAGACGGAGGAGACACTGAGTGGGAGTACGAGTGGGAAACATCCAGCTCATACAAACCTCTAAAACAAAGTGAATCCTGGGAAATCAGAGCCACCGTTAATAATCGTGGGAGCTACAGGTGTAAACGCAAAATGGCTCTGTATTCCTCAACAGAGTGGAGTGATCCCTTCACACTGACACCGTCGGGTACGTTTTACTACAGTTTATTCGTTGTGAAAATATCATGATTTTAAAATTCCACCCAACTCAGTAAAAAAAATTATAAAACTAAGACTAAAACTAAAACTATTAAGAAAAACTAAGAGGAGCGATCATTCAGTAGCACAATTTACTACCTAAATATTTCTTTAGTCACAGATTAAAATGAACAATAAAAGAGTTACAGTGCAGATCACAGTGATTAAATTCAGTAAAGTATTTTCTGTGGTCATGTTACAGTGAGTTTACCACCAACCATGGGTGAAATTCATTATGTATTCTTTTTCATGAAAGGATTTTAATTGGGTTAATTCACAGGAACAGTAATGACATTTTTTCATCTTTGTTGTAAACTTCACAGCAAAGAGACCAAAGGCTGAACTGAGAGCTGACAGGAGAGACTTTCCAGCAGGGGGCAGTGTGACCCTGAGCTGCTCTGTGAACCCGTCATCTGGTTGGAAATACTTCTGGTACAGAGGAGAGAAAACCTCTGAACCCCTGAACACACAAGATGCTGTCTTCATCTCAGATGGACAAATCAGTGTCTCACAGGGAGGACTCTACTGGTGCAGAGGAGGAAGAGGAGACCCAGTTTACTACACAGAGGACAGTGATCCAGTCAGCATCAACAAAATTAGTGAGTTTGACATTTGTTTTTTTATGCAAGTGCATTGCATTCACCTAGGAAAAAAAAAAAGCAGACACCTTATCGCGTAATTACCAGAAAATATCTCATAATTATGAGAAACATTAAGAACATCAGTCATCGCTGAACTACACTACAGGAGAAGTGGACAATGATTGCACTATTGAATTTAATCTTCTTTTATTTCTTTCTCTATATGAGGCACTGGGAAATACTGATGTTATTTAATGTGGATGGCATTAATATTTGTATATCAGCATTGACTGTGGTCAAGAGAGCT